>NC_070638.1:19664792-19862292 GCF_947347685.1 Pleuronectes platessa | reverse complement strand
GAGCCTGGCTCTCTGTGCAGCCTTTGAGACGTTACAATGGTGATTCTACTTTTCTGATGTCAACCTGCTGTTGATAAACACCTCCTACAGATGTTTCACGGTAAAGGTGCGCCAGGGAAGTGCACCGGGATAATGTCCACCTGGAGGGCTCTTAAAGGGAAACAGATGGAGGAACCCGAGTGAAAAGGAAATTAAAAGGAAAACCGAAGCAGGAGAAATGGCTCTTAAATGACAGGTGAAACAAGTCTCTAATAATCAATGACTAAATACTTAAACTCAAAGGGTATCAATCGTCCAAACAAATAATGGTCTATTACACTGTAGCAGCTGGAGGTATACACACACACACACACACATACAACCCCCCCCCCCCCCACAAACACACACACATACACATATTGAGATGAAATGCTTTCCTTCCTTTAATCACTCCATCGTTGCTCTCTGCCTCACCCTGACACCGATGGGTCACTCTCCTGCAGAAACTTTTAATTAAAGTTAGAGCCTCGGCCGCACAGGTGCCCGAAACCTGTAATCTGGATGTGGGGACTGATGGGGGGATGACTCCGCTTCGACTTCCCTTCTACTGTACACCTGTGCTCTTTTTCTGTTGATCTCATAACTTCCTCTCTCTCTCTCTCTCTCTCTCTCTCTCTCTCTCTCTCTCTCTCTCTCTCTCTCTCTCTCTCTACCCCTTCCCTACCCTCCCCTAACCTCCTCCCCCCCTTTCCATCTGTGATGAAAGCAATTTCCATGAATTTGACTTAATGGACAGGGGTTGTGTCCCTATTATGCAACACCGAGGCTGGAAGTGCTTCCCTCCTCCCCAAACCTCAGTCAATGGACATATGTGTTGATGCTTTACAAACACACACACAGACACACACACACACACAAACTCTGTGGCACTTTGATACTTGGACTGTTTTGACTTGTTTGTGGAAACCAAACCATATTTGTGGCAGGTTCCTGTACATGCGTCTCTAAATGCAATCAGTCGGGAGTGAGTTCCCAGAGCCATTAAACAACCATCTGGCCCGTCTGAAAACATTACACTTTAACACCTTGTTATCTTAAGCTTCCTCCATAAGTGACCTCATGTGCTTTGTTTTCACTGGTGATCAATTTAACTCATTTTACTCAAATTCCGAGATAAACGACAGCAGCTGAAAGTGAGAATTGACTTCGGGAAATAAATAATTTAACCTCAGTCTAAACCTGATTTGTGTGTGTTAAAGCGATTGAAAGAGACCAGTGAAAACACAGCCGGGGCATAAATGTACTTACGGTGTGTATATCTGATAGCACTTACAGGACTCTGTCATCACAGATGGCTTTCTGTGGTTTCCAAAGAAGCTGCGGTTACTGTACACACATCCACTCATGTCTGTCTGTGTGTGTTTGTCCGACGCGAACACTCCACGCGCTGCGCATGTGTTGTGCTGTCCTGCGCTTCCCACCAGTGGCTCTTGTTTCAAAAACACCCTTCTAAAGCATTTACACTATGGAGGAGTTACACACTTAGTGGAGGCACCTGATGCCAAGAACACTGAGCCCACATTAGCAGCCAGAGTAAAATTTCTAATGTAAAGAGCCAGATAACAGCGTTAGCTCAAGCTACGGGTAGAGGGACATTAGCTGGTTAGAGGGAGGGGAGAGATGAAGAGAGGGGGACTGAACTCATAAAGTACAGGTTTAGGGCAAGATTTCCATACATGCCTGCCACATGTATCCAGAAAGACTAACAAAAGTAAGGATATGTAGTACTGTTTATCTCGGTTGAACCCTTTAGTGCAGGTTTTTGCATCCATCCATTCATTCATCCATCCATTATCTATGCCGCTTATCCTTTGATGGTCATTGGGGGAGCTAGAACTAATCCCAGCTGATATTGGGCAAGAGGTGGGGTACACCCTGAACAGGTCACCAGTGTATCGCCTGGCCAAAATTGAGAGAATAAAAAACATTCACACTCACACGTACGGTGAATTGATACCTCTTTTAAACCAAAATTAGGCAGCATGAACGAGACGAAGCTGATTAAAACCAGCGTCGACTGCAGAGTACTTTGCTTCGGAAGTGAATGCTGATTGAATCCATTCCCATTGTACACAAAAGTCAGATGATAGTGGTTTTTTTTTTTACCAATGGAGAAGGGGCATTAGAGTCTCCAACTAACCTAACCTCAGTCTGCTTGTCTTTGGACTGCGGGTGGAAGTGAGGGTACCCAAGGGAAATCCACACAGACTCAATGAGAACACGCAAATTCCACAAAGAAAGACCTTGGCCGAAACAGGATTCAAACTGGAAACCTTCTAGCTGTGAGGTGACACATATGAAAAATGTCAGACAATCACCTTGGACTCTTTTTGGTAAATTGTCCCTTTAAATGGGTACTATGGATCTTAAAATAAAACATTAGTTTGCTGTTTTCAGTCGCCTGCTATAACCAGTGAACGTGAGTGAGACTGTGTTTCCCCTCCTGACAGGATCTTTGAAACATTTCGAGGGAAAAAACATTGAGATTAAAAACGGGTCCTGCGCGGCGTTTTCCAGGCGACATTCAGCGTGCATCGGTCCCTCGGTCCCTCACAGGAAGTATCCAGCGGAGAGATGGATGGAGGAAATCCTTCCTTCCCATCAACCACCTCATTAGTCCCTCTCAGCCATAAAGCCGTCCCATCAGGCCGTGCTGTCATAACTCACTTTACAGCATTGATTTTAATCACAGCAAATGTAAACATACGTATTATCAATATCAATGCGCAAAATAACGCTGTAATATGCAATTACCGGGCGGCATTGATTTTTCTTCCCTGTCCCCCCTTTCGCCTTTTTCCCCCCTCCCCTTCCCTTCTCCCCACTTCAATGTAATCATGGTATCATCCCACTTTGAACTGATTTAATAAGGTGGTTATATATAAATATATATGCAGCTGGAAGACAGGCTCGGGCTGAATATTACAAAGATGATTTTCATAAATTGCAATGCAGGGGATAGGAGTGTGTGAGTGTGTTTAGCCTGCAGGGAGGTGAGGCCAGGACAAAGCAGGAGGACTAAATAATGTGGTGAACAGGGGGACATGGCAATCAGTGCATATCATTTCCCCTGGTTTTAAATGTCGTTTTCACCTTTTCAGTATATTGCAGGTGGTGTTAGTGACTGGGAACCATGGTGAGATGAGGTGGATCCCTCAGTGATTTGAGGATGATGTCAGTACAGTGGAGAAAGGCTCCGAGCTCAGCCTGCCACAGACATTACCCTCTAATGACTACTGATTGATTTCATTTTGTTGCATCTCTCTCTCATTTGGTCCCTGTCATATCCATACTGTTGATATCTAGTGTTTACATCCTGCATATTTAGTGGCTAAAGTTCTAAAATTGAATTAAAAATTATTATTTTTGGAGATTTTGGGGCGAAAGATCCAGCTTTGGACACAACAAAGACGCATCATCACCTTTAAAGTTTACTAAGTAGTTGCTCATTTACATATTAAACAAATGAAGACTGTTATCATTATCAACATTATCTTTTATTTAGAGTTGTGTTTTTTGGCCACCTGCGGTCTCCATTATTATTTCTCCTTTTGGCTTTAACTTTGGTCTACACCACCCGCTGAGAGAAATATGTAGCTGCTAAATGCTCGTCTTCATGTTCACCAGACTGTTGCTAGCTTTTCTCTTTCCCCGTTAGTCCATGACAGGTAGCTCTATGCAGGGTTTATCTTGTTTTGTTTTGTTTTAGTTTTTCTCTATTTCATCTTAACCACAAGATAAAAGCAATAAATACCCTGTGAGAAGTGATGAATCATTTTAATAACTGATAATAATTGTGATATTCCTTTCACAAAACAAACAGCATGAGATCCAAAATATTAATTTGTAGCAGATTTTAAATTTGTAAAGTTGCATTAAAATGATTTTCAAAGCTGAAACCCCACAGGCGGATTTGCTTTCTGTATTTCACACATGGTCTTTACAATCTTGTCACGGGGCTTGAATAAGCATTGAATTAGCAGTAAAGGAGAAAATGTAATCTCATCTAGGTCACACAACAAACAGCAGCTTCTCTCTATCAGGAGACCAGTGAAGCGATATGTCTCTGTGGTTAATGGCAGTGTATCTCAACTGACTGTTTCTGACTTTTGGCTTCAAGTCACATTTATTTTTTGGAGAAGACATTTGCAATTTAGGTTTGTGTACCATCAACAAGGCCATCTTCTTTATGTCTGTACAGATTTATGTTGAGCATCAGGGAATACATTTTCAAAATGTCCCAGTTAATATCAGTTTTTATAAGACTAATCCCAAACTGGATCCTGTCCTGCATCCTCATTATCTCAGAGGGAGGGTACACGGTTTGTATAGTTCATGTAGAAATGTTGATCAAAGTTATATATCCACCATGTTTCCTTCATTTTGTTCTTATTTTCAAAATGAAAGGTACTGGCATGATACTATAGTGTTAACATTGGATATAGCCTCGCACTGACAGCAACTATTATATTCACTGTATATCTGATAGCATAGTCTAACAATTGTAAAGATTATATTCATATTTATATATTTTTTTGTTGTATGATTCTTGTATGTTTGTAGGCCTTTCATTTCATCTGGTGCCATTACAGAGAAGACAATGAAGCCATCAAGATCATTGAGTAGCAAATACACACACACACACCCACACACCCACACACCCACACACACCCACACACACACACACACACACACACACACACACACACACACATTGAATGCCCCTCACTAATGGTTGCAGTTGACACAGACTGGACTCACTGGACAAATCTGTCACCATTTGTCTCCAGCCTCTCAGTCCACCGTGCCAGTGTGTCCGGTTGTGCTTTTTCCCTCCAACACTGTATAACAACCTTTGACGGGTGTAATGAGGAAGCGGTTCCTCATTCTACACGACTGCATCCAGTAAAAAGCCTGATTGTAGCCTGTCTGTCAATGAAGCAGCTCAGAAACGATGAGAAAAAACAGATGGTGCAAGCAGACGCCGGAGAGGAAGTGGCTCTTGAAACATTTTGCCTGGAAAAATATGGTCCTGCATAAGTGTTGGGTGTTAAAGGAATGAAGAAGCTAGCTGAATTAATGATTAACTACATCACAGAAGCAGTTTTTATATGGACGATACATCTCTGCCTCGCTCACAGCACAATCCCGCACTTATGGAATGTGCCTAATCCATAACCATAACGCCAGCGTGGCAGCGTGCACTTATATATCAAGACATTTGCGCCGTATGATAATGCTCACTGTATCTCACATATCACAGAGTCTACTGATGCCGTACATATAAACAGATGCTCGTGTCACATCTTTAGTATTTTACAAAGTAAGAAGCACTTGGAAATAAGACTGATGATTTATTTATTGGCATCCTTTTCTACTCATCATAAATCACAACCTTGTTACATTTTTAATTTGTCCATATGGGGTGGTTATTAAAAACGTAAACACTAATTAACTGTAAGTTGATAAATGAAAAGAAAAATCTCTTCTCTTCTCTTCTCTCCTCTCCTCTCCTCTCCTCTCTTTCCGTTTCCGGTGTGAGTGAGTGGTGGTGGTGGAAGCGTGAGTGGCGCGGAGAATTTGAAATTGTACTGGGTTGGCCTGTTTCACCGGTATTCCTCTGGATTCTTTCTCTTTTCATGTCTGCATGAGGAGGTAAGCTTTTTTTCTTTAATATCGTTTTCAAGTAACAACCGAGAGACCGCGGGTTTGTCGGGGGTCTCTGGAGGAATGGCGTCCACGGAGACGCCACCTCCGTCACTCCGGCAGGGAGTTAGGATAGTCCCGCCGGGGGACAACGTTAGGGTGGAGGAGGTCCTGCTGGCTGTTGGAGAACAGGTGGGACACGATAATGTAGTTTATGCCTCCAGAATGAGCAAAGCGGTGGTGGTATTTCTCAAGGAGGAACCACAGGTGCACCAGCTGATTGCGAGTGGAGTGTTTATTAGGGACGGCTTCGTGCAGGTGAACCCGCTGTCGGTCCCCGCAACCCGGATCACGGTATCCGGAGTTCCGCCTTTTATTTCAAACGATATCTTAAAATCCGAACTGAGCAGATTCGGTAAATTTTCGAGCGGTTTCAGAACGCTTAATTTAGGTTGTAAGGATCCCAAACTGAGACATGTACAGTCCCTGAGACGGCAGGCATTTATGTTCTTGAAATCCCCCACGAACACTCTGGAGGTCTCCTTCAGAGTGAAGCACGGGGACGGGTACTACATGGTGTACGCCAGCTCCGGGAGTTTCAAGTGCTTTGAATGCGGGGACGTGGGGCACAAACGCTCCTCGTGTCCGCATCATCAGCGGCCCGGAGAGGCGGCAGGTGCGCGTAGCGCCGAACCAGCGGCACACAGTGGCTCAGGGGCCGCGGCAGCTCCGAGCACCGAACCAGCGGCACACAGTGGCTCAGGGGCCGCGGCAGCTCCGAGCACCGAACCAGCGGCACACAGCGGCTCAGGGGCCGCGGCAGCTCCGAGCACCGAACCAGCGGCACACAGTGGCTCAGGGGCCGCGGCAGCTCCGAGCACCGAACCAGCGGCACACAGCGGCTCGGGGGCCGCGGCAGCTCCGAGCGCTGAACCAGCGGCTGCACACAGCGGCTCAGGGGCCGAGGCAACTCCGAGCGCCGAAGCAGCGGCGGACGCTCCTCGCGCTGGAGCGGCAAAAGCCACCCGCGGCAGAGCCTTGAGTGGCGGTGATGCCGTGAGTGGGGGGGACGTTGCACAGCCTGAAGCAGAGAAGTCAGAGGGGCAGAGCCTGTCAAAGAAACTACGTGTGTCTGAGGACGTAGAGAAACCCTCCCAGTCTGCAGCGGCAGAAATGTCACATGTTGATGAGGCAGGCTCCTCAGATGCCACAGAGCACTGTGTGAACAACGATGAGGGACAGAGTCTGTCAGTCAGTCAGGCTGCAAGTGGAGAGATGGAGGAGGAATCAGATCTAGAGAGTGTAGCATCTTTTGGGACCCCAGCTAGAGATATCTCCCTCTACACTTTAGAAGATATAAACATCTTTCTCGACCAAACCTACGGGAGGGTAGCTAAAGTGGAAGAATATTTTGACGATATAGAAAAATTTATTAGAACTGTGGCTGTTCTGAAAAGACAGTATGGGATGGATCAGCTCGACGAGAAGAAACGCTTCCGTCTGAAAAAACATATGACAACCCTGAGGAAAGAGGCTAAAGGACAAACAACGAGAACGACGAGGAGCAGGTCAAGATAATCATGCATCACTTGGTGTTTTCTCCTTCACTGCTTTCTGTACCTTTCTTGTTTATTTTCTGCTCTGACCTTTCTATGAGGAAATTAAAAATAGGTTCACTCAACATTAACGGGGGAAGAGAAAGTAAAAAAAGAGCTGTAATAGCGGAGATCTCGGCTCAAAAACACATTGATGTGTTATTTCTGCAGGAGACACACACAACATCGAGTGATGAAGTAGATTGGGGTTTATGGTGGAGGGGTCCTCATGCCTTAAGCCATGGCTCCAACTTCATTGCAGGAGTAGCTGTAATGTTCACCAAAACAATAAATGCAACCATCTTATCCGTTTCAGAATTAGTGAAGGGGCGATTGTTATTAGTAAAGGCAGAAATAGAAAATACAGTGCTGGTTTTTGTGAACGTCTATGCCCCTAATCAAGGTGCAGAGAGAGTACGCTTTTTTAAGTTACTAGAAAACGAACTTAAAAACTATCAGCAGGATCAGATAATTGTCGGTGGTGATTTCAATTGTACCATAGACTTTACTGTGGACCGGACCAGTGAGGAACCTCACCCCCAGTCATCGCAGACCCTTAACAGTCTCATTAATCAGCAAGATCTGGTTGACACCTGGAGGATAAAGCATCCACAAGCCAGGCAATATACATGGATGAGGGTCAGAGAAAACAGGGTGACTGCAGCCAGACTGGACATGTTGCTTATATCCCAAAACCTTCGAGCCAGACTAAGTCAAAGCATCATTAGCCCGGTTGGTTTCACAGACCATCATCTCATTAGCATAGAGTTAGTAATTGCACCAGGGGAGAGGGTTAAATCCTACTGGTGTTTTAATAACAAACTGCTGCAAGACACTGCGTTCTGTCAGGCTTTTGAGTTCTTCTGGCAGCAGTGGAAAAACAAAAAAACAGATTTCGTTTCTTCAAAGCTCTGGTGGGAGATAGGTAAAGCACAAATTCGCGTGTTTTGCCAGCAGTACACATCGTACTCCACTACCACAGCTAAAACAGTCATTCAGGAACTAGAGGCTAGCATCACAAACATAGAGGAGGGCTTAGTTGCAGATTCCACCACAGGTCAAACATCACTGAAGGAAAAAAAATTGAAATTGAGCTCATACCTGCAGGAGAGGGTTAAGGGAGCTCTCGTAAGATCCCGGATGCTTAACCTAACAGACATGGATGCACCAACTGCTTTCTTTTTCGATCTTGAGAGATCAGCTGCCCAGAGAAGACAGCTTACTTGCATTAGACTCCCGGGGGGCGGAATAACCACCTGTCCAGGCCAGATGAGGAGCCAGGCGTCAGCTTTTTACAACGACCTGTTTGGAGCGGAAAGTTGCTGCATGGAGTCCCGTGAGGAGCTGCTGCAGGGACTACCGCAGCTCAGCCATAACGAGAAAACTGCCCTCGACTCTGAGCTAACCCTGCAGGAGCTGACCGAAGCGGTGAACCAGATGGCAGCAGGACGAGCGCCAGGAGTTGATGGTCTCTCCAATGAGCTGCTTAGGAGATTCTGGAGCATCATTGGTCCGGACCTGCATGGCGTCTTTTTGGAATGCATGAGAACAGGTTCACTTCCTGTCTCGTGTCAGCGAGCGGTAATTTCCCTACTGCCAAAAAAAGGAGATTTGGCCTTACTTAAAAACTGGAGGCCCGTTGCTCTCCTGTGTGCGGACTACAAGGTGCTTTCTAAAGCCCTAGCCAATAGACTTAAAAACAATTTGGAGACGATTGTCCACAAAGACCAAACTTACTGTATACCAGAACGGACAATTATGGATAATATTTTTCTTTTAAGAGATGTTATTGATTTATGTAAAAAGTATGAGTTGGACTGTGGAATTGTGTCGCTAGATCAGGAGAAAGCCTTTGATAGGGTAGATCACTCGTATTTATTTGACACATTAAGAGCTTTTGGTGTAGGTGATGGGTTTATTGCGTGGCTCAGCCTATTATATAATGGTGCAAAATGCATGATCAAGATGGGGACAGGGCTGAGTAGACCAATCAATGTACAGCGGGGGATACGACAAGGCTGTCCAATCTCCGGGCAACTATACAGTCTGGCCATCGAGCCCTTGCTTTGCAGGTTGAGGGATAAGGTCAGTGGCCTCTCGCTGCCTGGTTTCCAAAATCCTGGGAATTCCGTCATAGTCTCGGCGTATGCGGATGATGTAAATGTGTTTGTCTCAAATCAACAGGATGTACTTACTGTACAAAAAGCACTTTCATTGTATTGTAAGGCTTCCTCTGCACGGGTGAACTGGGAAAAAAGTGAGGCTTTATTGGTGGGTCAGTGGAGAGGTCAGGCAATACCAGGTCTGCCTGGTGGTCTTGAGTGGGGGAAAGAGGGGTTAAGAGTTTTGGGTGTATTTTTGGGTAGCGACGGGTTTCAAAAAAACAACTGGGAGGGTGTGAAGGAGAAGGTGTGTGCTCGGTTGTCTAAGTGGAAATGGTTGCTACCCCAGCTATCGTATAGGGGAAGAGCTTTGGTTGCTGGCAGTCTGGTTGCCTCGACTCTCTGGCACAGGCTTACGGCTCTGACGCCACCAAGAGGACTAATTGAGGAACTACAAAGAGCCATACTGGATTTCTTCTGGTCTGGAAAGCACTGGGTTAGGGCAGCAGTCCTCTATCTGCCGGTGGTCGAAGGAGGGCAGGGACTGGTGGATATCCAGTCCAAAATTGCCGCTTTCCGGCTTCGGGCAGCACAAAGACTTCTATACAATTGTGGCCCGAGATGGGTTGATGCGGCACGTCTGTTGCTGAGGAGAGCCGGAGGATTAGGCTACGATAAACATCTCTTCCTATTAAGATCGGAGGACATGGATCTCACCGGGCTGACCCCGTTTTACAAATCAATGTTAGAGGCTTGGCAGATTTTTCGTGCCAGACGAGTAAACAATATAACACCTGGTTTGTGGCTGTTTGATGAACCGCTGTTCTTCAATGACTTTATGAGGTCGGAAACACTGCAGTCTGCCAGCCTCAGAGACAACCTCAGACGAGCTGGATGCACCAAACTGGGCCACCTAGTAAGGATGACAGCAGCATCAGTGGATACCCTGAGAGAGAGAAGCAACATCAGGTCTACAAGACTGATCAACAAAGTGTTAGAGGAGGTCTGTGCCGCACTGCCGCAAACCATGACAGTCTTTGCAAGAAACAATGCTCTCTGTGACCAGTGGAGTGATGACTCAAAATACAGTTTCCCCTCCTTATCCATCAGCCCAGCTGTAGGGGAGTGGCAGGAGAGGGGTGGTCAGCTGTTGTCCTTCCCTACTCCTCACCTGGACAGCTTTCAGACTGTAGGAAAAAAGGCTGTCTACCAGACCTGTGTGAAGGTTCGTAATTTGCACTCTCTGGAAGGGATGAGAGAGTCGAGGTGGACTGGGCTGTTGGAGCCAGGTGCTTCCCCGAAAGGCAGCTGGCGGTCCTTGTACAAGCTACCCATTGAAAAACGGACAGCAGACCTCCAGTGGAGGGTAGTGCACGGGGCGATAGCTACAAACAGATACAGAGCGCACCTTGATCCGGAGCTGGGGGAGGGGTGTACGTTCTGCTCCCAAGCTGAGACACTGGAGCATTTATTTGTTCAGTGTCCACGGCTGGAAGAACTCTTTAATGTGTTGAAAGGGTGGTTTCAGGGCCTGGGAGAGGTATTTTCATTTGGTTTGTTCATTTATGGTCCGAAATACTCTGTAAAGGAAAAAGCTGTACAAAACCTGTTAAACTTTGTCTCTGGTTCTGCAAAGCTAGCCATTTGGCTAACACGCAGGAACAAGGCACTGGACACTGGTAGCGTGCATCCGGCCCCAATGCTGGTTGGATTGTTGAAAGCCAGGCTAAAAGTAGAACATGCCTACTACAAAATGATGGACAATGTGATGACATTCAGTCGTATATGGGCTGTGGGGGGGATTTTATGCACCCTTGGGGAGGACGGGGAACTAAATATTAACCTGTAATGTGAGATGCTACAGTTTTTATGGATGTGTGAATGGGAATGTAAATGCGTGTGTACATATGTGTGTGTATATATCTTAAAGAGACTATATGTATTATTTAATAACCCTGCTTGGTTGAGTCTTACAGCTGGTGTTTGAAGTAAGAAGTGTAGTTGTTCCTGGGAATAGAAAATAAATGGTCTTTGAAAAACCAAAAAAACCTCTTCTCTTCTCTTCTCTTCTCTTCTCTTCTCTCCTCTCAGTTGTATAAAAATGTTATACCCACCATGCTTTGTTCTCCAGTTTCATTCAGAACAGTTCTAATGAGGACAAACTGCTCCCCGGTTGAGCCACAATGGCTCCGTCGACTCCGAAAAGAACTAAAATGGCTGAATGGAAATGAGAGGGGCAGAGAAGGTCAGCGCCCAGCATCAATTCTCATATTGCCACACACACACACACACGCACACAAATGACTATTGCACATTGAGGTGTCATGGACGCATAACGGTGACAGCAGCCATCTCTCTTACCATTCCTCACCTCTAATACCATAATTTGAATCTCGCTCTCTCTCTCTCTCTCTCTCTCCCCCCCCCCCCCCCCGCCCCCTCTCTCTCTCATCTCTTAATATTATCATGAGAATAGCCAGCAGGTGATGGGATGTTGGATCAGGGATCAAATTGAGAAATGTATTAGGCAAACTGGGAGAACTGACCGGTAACCTCATTGGCATATCCTTGGCAAAGGCAGGCAAATGATAATTTATTTATTCATTATTTTATTTATTTTGCACTCACATGAGATTGAAAAGACGGACTTTGTTGTATAATATACAGACTATAGATTAATGAGGTATTTCAAATATATGTGTCGTAATATGTCATTGTCAAGTTGCTAATTGGGACCAACTGAGACAAAAACAACTGAGACCATTGTTTGGGTTTTAGTAGCTTGTTACTTAAGTTTCTAAGTTTTCTTTCCATGAACTGTTTCTTCACTGTGTTAAAAAGGAGGAATGGCAGACAAGGGAAAGATTCCAATGTTCACGACTTGAAGTAACTGGACAAAGCTGACTCAAGATGGTTTTCAGACAGAGTTTTCTGCAGAGTTGGTCACAGAGGGTTAAGGATACTGTGTATCAGTAGACCATTGAAGCGATATGTCTCCGAGGATAATGGCAATGTATTTCACCTGCATAGAGACAACTGACTGTCTTTGAATTTTGCCTTCAAGGCTTCTAGTCACAGTTGTTTTGTGAGAAAACATTTGCAATTTAGGTTTGTGTACCATCAACAAGGCCATCTTCCCTTTATGAAATGATAGATTTATGTTGAGCATCTATTAAAGTTATGTTAGGTTTAACTACTTTGAAAGCTGACACGAGGCATCCACATTTGTCCGGTTTTCTTGCACTGCGAAGAGAAATCAGTGGTTCCTAATTATAATTATTTTGAAATCAACAACCAATAACAATCAATGCAACTTAAGATCCAACATAAAGATTCGTAATTGCAACATGATGTATGATATGTAATAATAATAATTTGAACGATTACAAACTAAATGTCAAAGAACAGTCGAACCACTGTCGCACCCTCCAGATGAAATAAAGAGCTAACCCAGTAAACTAAATTATGAAAAAAACTCTTCTCTTGTCATTCAAGCTACCAATTCTACTTAATAAAAAAAAATTTCTACGAAATTCTTTGTATCTTTCTCCCAGTTTTGATTGACTTTCCTCAAATAAGCCTCGTCTCTCTAGGCTGCAAACTCTGGTAAATGTCAGTCACTGTGAGGAGCAAAAGATGGGAAGCCTGCCTACACATGCAGAAGTGAAACGGTCAAATATCTCGGGGAAATCGTGAAGGGAAGCTGCTGAAATCACACCAGGGAATCCAGAGTAATCAACTTTTCTTTAGCGGCTGAGAAAGGAAACTGAGGCGAGGCACAGAGGATGGAGTCGGGACACACCTGAGATGGACTTGTCTTTGGGTGGCTCTAATCTAGTGAGAAATGATTTCCCATAGTTCCCCAGCTTCTTCCCTGCCGTAAAGGACGGAGAGCTCCAAATGTTGAAACAAACACATGGGGTGTGCACGACTGTGCTCACAGTGGCTGTGCTGCTTGTAATGAGTAAAATGTACCTTGTTTGCCTGAATGTGTCTGTTTGTGTTTTGCAGTCAGAAGTAAAGTTTGTCATGGAGAGGTGTGTACACAGACACTCAGCACCATGGATGTGACTTGTCCTCACATGATTCAGAATTCCTTATTTTTACTCTAACAAGGTGCTGTTAACTCGCCTACTTGGCAGTGTGTTGTTTGTGTTAGTTTGTCGCCTGTGCAGAGGTTCTATTTGTCAGCCTGTTTTGGTTTAGACTTGTGTTGTATGATGAGTAACAAGTATTTTAATAAGGGATTATGTTTCAGTGAAGATTTGTTATATCCCATTAATGATAAGTACTTAGTGTCTGAGTAAGTCAAAAGTTCTAGCCTCAATATATTTTATGTGTATATCATGTATATGGTGTATTGTTTGATTTGAACAAGAATTCCACAAGCGTTTAGTGGTCTGTCTGTTATTTGAATGCATTACTCTATTATGTAATCGCCTTCACACTTGGCAGTTGTATTACACATTTTTTGAGAAAGTTCAGTGGCAAGTGTTGTGCGATTTGGACACTCAATATGTTAAATATGATGGATAAAATAGTTATTCAAAAGTGCTACAAGTGCTTTCTAGCCGTCAGTGTGAGTGTGAGAGTCTTCGTCCTCAGATAAACTACAGCAGTGGTCATCAACTGGGTCAAAGCATGGGTCAAAATCGCCTCCAGATCACTTTGATCATTTGAATATTTTTAGTTCATTATATCGGACTGACAAGTGCTGATCTCCGTCATGGAAGCAACATTCAAAGAATCCCTGCCTGTTTGGCAATTTGTCTTCAAAGTAAAAGCCCAAAGTTCGTTTCGTTCCTGCAGTGCTTTATAATGAGCGGGTTTGCAGAGATCTAATTTGAAAAAGCTGAGAACATGGGTCTGAAGATTTTGTTGGTTGCTTAACAGATAGATAGATACAAGCGGCATGCAACATTTGAAAAATAACTGCAGCTAAGTTAATCATTCATAAGTATGTATAAACCTCATACATGAATAGCAATTTCAGTTTTACTTTATTAAAAACATTGTCTTTAAAATCTTCACTGCAGATAAACCAGGTAGGATGAACCAAAAGTTGTCTCACTTCACTCTGCACCATACATGTTTATAAAAAGCTCTGCACACAACGTCCTGCACACAAACAATAACAACTGACAGTTTATTGTAGAAAAGTTTGAGGAGGACTACTACTGAAGCAGCTCCAGAGCATCAACGGAAGACAAAAGAACAGGCAGGTTAATAACAGGCACTGCACTATAGTATTCCTGTACTGAGTTGTATTTGAAAAGAAGTAGAGCAGCCTATACATGTGTGACAGTGCCTTCTACATTACCTTTGCTTCTACTAGTATAACAGGATGAGTCCTTGGTTGTCATTTGTCTAAATAATAATATGAAGTAATTCTCCTGACAACCCCTGCACCGCTCCATTTAACTTCATTCAGCATTCATGAGACTTCTATTTGGGAGCCATTGTTGCACGTCCTGCTCATTTTGTTTTGATTAAATGGCAGAAACTTTGAACTCTTCTGCACGATTGTCTGTGTTCAACTTTTTTTAAAAGTGCAATGTTCTCTTGTGAAACCCTGCGACAACCCCCTCAGTGTTAAGGATTAGCTGTGGGCTTTTCTAGTTCAATTTAAAGTGCTGGCTTTTTTGTCCCAGTCCCTCCCTTGGTTGTAATCGATGAAAACAACATTTGTGGCACTGGCTACTGCTATTGATTGTATTGTCTTGCAACGTCTCACACAGACATATCTGGATAATCTGTTTATGAAGGTTTTGGTCTTTTGGAAATTGATGTTCAAAGAAGGTTGTTAAAAAACACAACTACTATATTATGTTCTTTGATGTTACTGTGTTAGCAATTTGCATTATTTGATCTATTTGGTTTCTTTTGCTATTTTCAGGATCGGAACCTGGATGGTTTGACATCACTTCCCTGAGGGGCCACATCCTTCGGGGGCTGCATTTGGAAACCGATTGGGTCAACTGGACTGTCCATATTCCAAGGCTCCTTCGAATGCACCCATAAAATATATCCTTCCATCCCGAGCAACAAAGGATCTAACAGGTTAATGCTGTTTGGGCCAACTTATCCCAGGGTTCATTGTGCGCTGATGATGAAGCAGACCAGCTAGCGACAGTATGTTAGTGAAAGCCGGTCAAATAGCTAACGAAGCTAAGAGTGGAACAAGCTGGTGCACAAAAATAAACAACCTCCGTGGAGCGGACCATCTCATTTTGGCTCATCCTGCAGGGTCTTCTCGTTCTACAGAAAAACCTTCGTAGACAAACCAAAACCTTCCTCACCTGAATTGAAATTTCAGCATATGTATGTAAAATGTTTCAAATTCTCAATTAAGCTGCTTTGTTTAATCATGGCAACTGAAATACTGTCTCAAAAAATAAAGCAACATTGAGATATTAGTGTGAATATAGATCCAGACAGCCAGGGCATTTCATTTTACCTTACTTGAGGCTTAAAAACTCTCTTTCTTTGGGTCCCCGGGTCTCTGTTTCTCTCTGCCTGAGCTGGTCACTCTTTCCTCTCTTTCTCATCTCGTTTCCTCTGAGGAGTGCTAGTGAGCGGCAGAGGAATCATAGAGCCATCAAAGGTTGCCAGCTGTGGGAAATGTCTTCATTTGCAGCGTGCAGGCCTGACACCTGAGCTCCAGGCTTCCGAGTGTACGACTGTGTGCATGCGTGTATATGCATGTGTGTGTGTGTGTGTGTGACTGATAGTCAGCCATCCCAGCTTCCCAGCAGGTCCGTCTTTAAATTGTCTCTGTGTGTTTTGTAGCTCGGTGTTTGTGTGTGTGTGGGTGTGTGTGTGGGCCTGGGCCCATCCATCAGCGTTAAGATGGCACATTACTGTTAATGAATGATATTTGTGTTCAGCGTGTATGTCAGGAGGGAGGACCGGGGGAAGCAAAACAAGCCCTCCCCAATCACCTCACCTCCAGCCCTGCTCATTTTCTATCTCAGTCTCTCGCCTGTTTTGCATTTTAGGAATAGAGTCAGCTGAGTCTCGGGCAAACTTATTTGAGCTGCTGCCTTAAGACCTACATGTTGGTGTTTTTCCAACCAGGGTTAAAATTTGTCTGTTTTTGTATTGAGTAGATTATAGTGACCATTAACATGAAAACTAATTAAGCATTGCGCTGTAGATTTTTCTATGTTTTAGCTCTTACATTTTCCAATCACATGTTTCCCATCATTTTGGAATATTTTCCAAACCATTGCATACAGATTCCAACCAATTTCCACAGTGCCCACATTTTTTTATTCAGATTTGTATAGGAAAATCTTGATGATGAGATAATCCGGTGCAGTGACTATTACTTCATCATTGTGATGAGGGGTGAGGCACTTTCAATAATTAAATGAAGTCTCCCGGTGCATTCAAGGATCCTCTGACATCCAAGATTTAAAAGCAGGCTACCAGAGACCTTAGAAAATGACAGATTCAGAACATCTTTTTTCATGACAGTTGTGTCTTCTTGCCACTATTCTTAGTCCTTGTTTCTCAGAGTAGATAGCTTGCAAATGGTGAATCTCAGAATTTATGCTTCAAAATTAGCATCTGCAAGTTATTGCTATTGATAAATAAAGGTTGGTGTATATGCTGGTCCGTTTGTATGGGGAAGTTGTGATTAAAAAAGAGGTCATGAAAGGTCAAAGCCAGATCCAGAATTGGAAGCTGTATCATGAGTGTGGGTGGATATTGTGATCCTAGGAGCAGGAAAAATACATAAAAACTCGTTATAAGTTCAGGCAGACAGGCAAGGTAACAAGAAGATCGAGGTGCAGAGAGGTTTCAAGAGAAGTGCACCTTACTGCAGGTACAGGGATGATATGGCAGAGTTTACCTGATCGGCTGGTATTGTGACTTGAGGTCTTGATTGAAAGATGACGCTCGGGTATAAAGGCGGCCGATCACGAAACCAGGGGTCACATCCTGCCAGGAATGCACCAAGTCAGGAGCAGGAAACCAAACGAGGACAAATATAGACAGAGCACAAAAACCAGGAAATAAACGTGAACACATGAATAACTGGCAGTTTAAAAGATTGATTCAGAGGATCTGTATCAAAGTGGTTCTTCATCGTATTGGTTTAAATTGATTAATTAAAACTGAACATATAAATTAGACAGATATATGTTTAACTCCCAATTATCAATATTGGTGTCAGCCTGAAACATTAAGTTTAGGTCAGACTGTAGTCAAAATGTAATCTTGTGACAAACTTATTTGATTTATATAAAAACAAAAAGGAACAACATCAAAACCACTCTCAAACTCTGCATTAGAACATTTGTAGTTTAAAAAAATTGAACTGACAAACCTATGAATCGGACATATGCCATATATTAAGATTATTTATTTTTCATACTGTGACATATAAAGATATTAATGGCTCCATGAGGGGTAAGGAATCAGTGTTAAACTATGATATTATATGAAAATGATGAAGTTACGAAAATATCATGTGAAACCATCAGCAGTGTCATTTCTGAGACCCTCACCTGTTCCACTGAGCCACCCTCATCTTCATCATCTTCACTGAGACCCTCACCTGTTCTACTGAGCCACCCTCATCTTCATCATCTTCACTGAGACCCTCACCTGTTCTACTGAGTCACCCTCATCTTCATCATCTTCACTGAGACCCTCACCTGTTCTACTGAGCCACCGTCATCTTCATCATCTTCACTGAGACCCTCACCTGTTCTACTGAGCCACCGTCATCTTCATCATCCTCACTGAGACCCTCAACCTGTTACCACTGAGCCACCCTCATCTTCATCATCTACACTGAGACCCTCACCTGTTCCACTGAGCCACCCTCATCTTCATCATCTTCACTGAGACCCTCACCTGTTACCACTGAGCCACCCTCATCTTCATCATCTACACTGAGACCCTCACCTGTTCCACTGAGCCACCCTCATCTTCATCATCTTCACTGAGGCTCTCACCTTCTGAACAACCCTCATCTTCATCATCTTCACTGAGACCCTCAACCTGTTACCACTGAGCCACCCTCATCTTCATCATCTTCACTGAGACCCTCACCTGTTCCACTGAGCCGACCTCATCTTCATCATTTTCACTGAGACCCTCACCTGTTCCACTGAGCCACCCTCATCTTCATCATCTTCACTGAGACCCTCACCTGTTACCACTGAGCCACCCTCATCTTCATCATCTACACTGAGACCCTCACCTGTTCCACTGAGCCACCCTCATCTTCATCATCTTCACTGAGGCTCTCACCTTCTGAACAACCCTCATCTTCATCATCTTCACTGAGACCCTCAACCTGTTACCACTGAGCCACCCTCATCTTCATCATCTTCACTGAGACCCTCACCTGTTCCACTGAGCCGACCTCATCTTCATCATTTTCACTGAGACCCTCACCTGTTCCACTGAGCCAACCTCATCTTCATCATCTTCACTGAGACCCTCACCTGTTACCACTGAGCCACCTTCATCATCATCATCTACACTGAGACACTCACCTGTTCCACTGAGCCACCCTCATCTTCATCATTTTCACCGAGACCCTCACCTGGTCCACTGAGCCACCCTCATCTTCACCATCTTCACTGAGACACCTTCAACCTCTTCGTCATCGTAACTGACCCACCGTCATTACCTTTATCATCATCAGTGAGTAACCGTCATCATCATCACTGATCCAACATCATCATCATCACTGAGCCACCTTCATCATCTTCCCTCCAGGAGGAGGACAGGTAGGTCTCCAGTTATCAGTCTCAACATTCACCTGTTTCCACCATTAGTTACCTGTATTTCCACCACTCAGACCTGGCTGTTCAGAATGGGAGGGAGTTATATATACATTAATACATTTTGATGAAATAAAGTGAAATGATTCATCTCAGGATGCTGGGACGACTGGTTGATCCCTGTTAAATAGTCAGAGAATAAATTATGAATAGGAGAACATAACCATAGTAAACTCTCTCTGTCTGATTATATCCTGTTAAGCTCTTCAAGCAGAGTAAGTTCATAGACACAGTCATGGTGTGTTATGGTGAGCCACCGTGTTTATAACAATATGTTCCTATTTTATTGAACTGACAACTGCATCGTTTAAAATTTTATTAAGATCAACATGGGGACTATTGTATTTTATCTCTGTTGCTGCTTCACGTGTTGGCGTCAGTTTAAGTGGTTGTGTTTTGTTGCTGTTTTTTATACTGATGTTCTGCCGTTTCCTGTTGCTTTGTGGTATAGCTCCTGTAGGATAGAATATATCTGCAGGTGTTGATATTGTCCTTCACATTTGGATCATAGTCTTTAGCTTGTCTGTGTTAACGCTGGAAAAGCTCCAGGTGTTTGCAGCAGGGAGAAGCCTCCACTGGGAACCTGCGCACATGGGCCTGTGCATTTGTGATCCAGGCCTGGTGAGAACAGGTTCAAGGCCAAACTACAGCTCTTTCCCAGTGTGATCAGCCACTTTGTGCTTTTTATGTAACTTTGGACCAAAAATTTAACTCGTGCTGTAATTTAGAAGCTCAAACTGTTCATTCCTATCATACATTATTCCTACTACCTTAAATCTTTCCTCTTTTCTCCTCCCCATCTGTCTCTCTCTCTTCTCCAAACCCTTTGCCCCATCTCACCACGGTTTTTAAAAGGCAGTGGGAGGACGGTTGCAGGCCTTTATTTAAAGAATGACGTTTAACAGAGCTTTGCACTGTGTGTAATTTAAAGAATGGGATGAGAGCCTAGCAGCAGAAGCTGTATTTGAATTACAGAATAATAATAACACTGCAGAGTTCAGCTGCTTTCTATGTGTCAATCCTTTTAGAAGTAAAGTAAATTAAAAGCCGTGGACGACTTCAAGACAGATGGATGGATTGAAAGGAATGGATTGAATCAAAAACTAGAGAAGGGTTAGCTTCACCTCTTTAAGAGGTTGAATTCTGTCCAGTTATGGTGGAAGATACAAAATAAATATGTAGGAGAATCAGTGTTAAAAAGTGTCATGAATGATCTTCTCAGAGGAGAGCTCACACTCTTTATGTGCTGGCTTTCATCTCCTTTTGAATCCCTACTCGCGGCACGCCTTTCTGGAAAGACAGAAACGTCTCCCCTGGAAACTATTTATTTCCGAGGGACACACGGTGAAGCATAAAGCAGTGGAAATTTTTACAATTTTACAGTTACTTATCAAAATGTTCACTATGCGGGAGATGTGTCGCCCATCAATTGGCGATTTGTGAAAGGGGCGAGAACGAGGTGATGTCTGGTGTCAGGACACCGGTGGGAGTCTTACTATGCAGAAGAAGCTCATAATCCACTGCTCACAAATTGTTACGAGGTTGAGTGCTGATGCAAGCAGAAGCTCTGCAGCTTTATGAGCGAGATGGGTGAAGGAGATGTCTCACACCAGGTGTCAGTAATATACAGCGCAAGCTGTAAGGAACTCCCACTGTCTCACCAATTAGAAACAAGTATGGCAGTGCCTGTTTTAAACCTGCTCTCTTGTCCTGTGTTGATGCTCTGGAGCTACTTCCAAATATTCCTTGTCATTAGTGACTCCTCCTCAAACAGTCTATGGTGTAGAGTAAAGTAAGAAAACTTTGTGTTCATCATACCTGCATCCCACATCACATGTCGGCTATCTCAGAGGTCTGTAAAGCAACCGACACAAATCTTCAGAGCCAAGTTCACAGCTTTATAGAAAAATAGCTCTGTAATTCCGCTTAGTATAAACGATTGCAGCAACTAAATCAATGTTATGTTTTTACTTTGAAGACAAATGGCCAAACAGGAAGTGATTCTCTGGATGTTGTTGCGGTGACAGAAATATGCAGTCGTGAATCAGTCTGTCTGTGTCTGTGAGATAAGAATAATCCAATCATCAAAATGATGTTGTGATTTTGACCCACGGCTTTTACCGACCGCCGCTGTAGTTTATCAGAGTGAGTAGAAGAAGAAATGTTCATCAAGGTCCTCAGACTGCAGGAACACTGCCCCACAACCCACTGACTGCTACAGAACACTGGTCACCTCTTTAATCCTTTTTTTTTTACATGTCCAAATCGTACCAAAAATGCATAGCACTTACCTTTGCCATTTCAAATACACCTGTCAACTGTGACGCAGATTAGATGGATCGAGAGATATATACGTTCCACAGAAAGACAGTAAGACAGACAGTTTGGGAAATTAATAGACCAAACAAAAGTCAAGGAAATTTCTTTTATGATTTTTCTTATTTTTGCAGCATTTATTTATTTATTAAATCTCCTCAGCATAAAAATGACCCTCTTTAAAATATATCCCGCTGCCTGCTGCAGTCGTAGGAGGATGGACGGCTGAACAGACGTGTTCTCCCGGTGTCAGGCAGGGTGACAGCGCTCTGTCACACAGGTCCCCAGCAGATGTCACTCACTCATTAGTGAATGGTTTGAGACTATCCAGGCGTTGACAGGAAAGTCAGAACATGCAGTGAACACATTACCTCCTAAATCACTGATGGTACTCACAGTGTTTCCCCCTTTCAATTGCATTTTATAATATGCAGTGCATCACAGACCAGCTCCTTCCTTCTTTGTTGCCATCAGTCTAACCTGCTAAAAGTGAGTCAGTTTATCAGCTAAATCAAATTTATAATTCATTGTCTAACATACCATAAGAAAGAAAGACAGGAAAACAACTGACAGCCGGAGGAAATGACAGACGGTTGATCGCCTCAGTTGAATTACGAACCCGCGTCATTGTCGAATTAACTCATGGGATGTGGTGCGTAGCCTCAGTGAACCTCTGGTTGACCCCTGATGTTCGTGTCCTGCTCCGTCTGCCCATGTTTACAGGTTTCACCTTGACCGGGATCAGAACACCGTATGTGTCAAACAGGAAGCTGACATTCACTCACCGGCGTGTTATTTCCTATGACTACATTGAGCTGAGTGAGTTGAATTGTGCTGATAAAATAGGACAAGCAGTGGATGGAGACCGGGAGGAAATAAAGGAGAGGATGGCCAAAGGACAAGAGAAGGTGAGTAAAAAAGAGGAGAGGGAGGATATGTGGGGATGATGAAGAGGAAGAGGAGGTGGCAGAGAGCTTAGTGGTGAGAGTGGGCGAGGTGAAGGCGGTGGGGACACAGATTTTGTAAACTTCCCGTGGCTTCAGGCACCTGGATTGTAGAGCGAGGAGAAAAGAATCATGCTCCCTCCTCACTTTGAACCGTGACTGTCGGATCAGTGGGTTTGTGGAACATTAAAAAGTAACTTAAAGTCTGTGTTGTACTGTCTTTACACTGGACGCTACAGTGACTCATAACTGCCTCCTGAGGTTCAAAGTGGTATTATGAGACTGGACGAGACATGGGCTACATGGTTAGCATTCTAACGTCACTATAGATCTTTCCATTCTGTTTATAATGTTAGCTAATTATTACCTCCACCAAGGAGTTTATGATTTCATTGCTGTTTGTCTGACTTTCAGCAGGATTATACAGACACTACTGAATCGATTTCAGTGAAATTTGGTGGAAAGATGGAGTATATGTTGGTATATGATATATTTGAATGGCCATAGGGTGAATGCGTTTATACCATAGCAAATAGGGAAAGAAGAATGTAAGTTAGGTGTATTTATTTTCCAATTGCCGCTCTAGTGTCTGCAGTGCTACTGTACATAGGTGTGTAAGGGTGTGAGGGACGGCCGTGGCTGAGCTGTGGAGCGGTCCTGTAAAGTGCTGTAAGTGGACGTCAAGAAGAGAAAAGCGCTATATAAAGACAGACCATTTACCATGTACCATTAATGTTTACCTTCCCCAACAAGATTACATTTTCATTGCTGTAACGACCGTATTTGGGCCGAAGAAGAAACTTTTGGAGCTGATTCAATTGAGGGGCAGAATCCAGGATTTTCTTTCACTTCTTTAAAATTGTGAGATAGGGTGTGTTATACGTGTTGTTGTTGATGTTAAGATGTGTTTAATAAAGACAGACCTAGTTTGTTTACCTTCTGCTACTCCAAAAGTAAACAGCTCAGACTCATGGGATGTGACCTCCTCTGTTCAATAGACTTTCAGGATCTTTTACTCTACATAATTAAATTACAACAACACAAGGATGTGCGTTATGTGCGGATATAAAAGAGAGAAAGGAAAGGCTGAAGGTTTATGGTGACATGTCAGTGTTGTTTTCTGGGCCTGAATGTGTGTGTCTCCGTGGGCAGGAAGTAGCAGAGTCAGAAACAGGAAGCAGGAAGTTATTAGCCAGGATGATCTGAGCACACTGGACTGTGGAGTACATCAAGAGAACAACAACAGACACACACAGCACCTGGGACTATGTTTGTGTTTGTGTGTGTCAGTGTGTGCATGCCACAGTAGGAAGGGGAAGGCGTTATAGTCAGACAGAGGTCTGAGACCACATTGTGCTGTCCTTAAACTAAAGAATGACACTTACACGTGTGTTTGTGTGTGTGTGTGTGTGTGTGTGTGTGTGTACACACCTGCAGTATCACAGTCACCACTTCCTGAAAACATCACCATGCGCAGGTAAACTTGCAAAATAAAGGAAATGAAGGAAGCACCTGAATAAATGAAGGAGTGGTCGTGTGTTAAAAGTGTGTGGTGCGTTTTCCTGCCTTTACTTTGGTAGACTAAACCAAATTAATTCCAATAAACATGAAATACAAACCAAAACAAAAAAATCTTTGATGATCATAGTACTATAGCTAGACATAAGACTTTCATTGTGATGTGGTGATTTGGTAAAATTTGAGAATCGCTGACCCCCTTACGAGACGAATCATCCACCAGAGAAAGGTTGGCTTATTTTTTTGAATTATTGATCAAGTTTACAATACTCTCAAAATTACATATTTTGTCATACAAAGGCCTGATTTTTCAGTAAAAAAAGAAACAAAAATCCGCACTGCATTATCCCGGTTGAGCAAGTGAATCCAATAAACGCTTTCCTTCTTCAATCAGAACTTTTTTAACAGTTGGCCCATATTACACATTTTCATCCTCACACCAGCCTACAAACAACTTCACATGTGACCACTGAGTGACGAAGACATCTTTCTTGTGTTGTGAATCTGGATCATATACTGATGTGCAGTTTTCCAACATCCTGCAGCACCATGACTGAAAACACTGTGACCCAGTGGGAATGAGATGCTCAACAAAACACAATCTCAATCACTGACAGAAATAAGGCAGTAACCTCACAAGGGGCGGACTTCAGGTTCTGCTGGTCAGGATGTAAAGTAAACCGTTATGACATCATACCTGAGCATGAAGTATATGTGACGTGTGTGTTGATTGGTTGAGCCACAGTCGGGCAGGCGGACTGGCTGAGTCATCTATTATGCTTACAGTATTGTTACCCCAAAAAAGACACACTGTCATAACACACACATGCGCGCGCGCACACACACACACACACACACACACACACACACACACACACACACACACACACACACACACACACACACACACACACACACACACACACACACACAGACACCAATCTGCTGGCTCAACAGGCTCCTGGATATTCCCACTTTCCTTAAATAGAGCTCGATCAGGCAGGTGCTTCCCTTGAAAGAGAGACGGGAAGGCAGGGTCTGAAGGAAATGTGTGGGTGTGTGGGCGTGTGTGTGCGTGTGTGTATACTGTATATATGTGTGCGTGTCAAACAGGACAAGCCACCAGCAGGCACCTGTGTTGCTCTGTCGTGGTGTGTAAGCTGGCAGCAGTGGAGACTCCTTGTTCTTAAGCCTAAAATAATAGCAAGTTTGCTTCAGGTGACATTTCTGTAATGTAGGGAATGAAACCTCAAGTATGTCACGTCTCTTCATTCTGAGCAAGTAGTTTCCCATCTCCTCTCACTTCACCCTTCTATAACTGTCCTCAGCGCTCACTTTATTCCCCAAATATTCTCCATATAAATGCTTTTGCTCTCCTTTGTTGTTTGTAAAGGTGTTGAATGATCGGCCGATATTCCCTCTAATTAGTTTGATTGGCGATCTCCGTAATTGCTGGTTAGAGGAGCCGATCAGACGCGGCAAAACAAACACACTCTTATTTGATGAATACTTTTTCACAGTTGTCCCAGAGCTGGAAATAGCTAACGAGTGAGGCATCTTGCTTCTGTTCTCACCTCTGTTAAGAGCTGCAGATGCACAGTATCGATTGAACATGACATTGGCCACATCGTGGGCTTCGTCGGCCCGACAGTCCTCCCAGGTGTCTGATCATCATTTTCTTCTATATGATGCAAGTGATGTGTTTGTGCTCTGGTTTAAACAGCAGATGTTTGTGTTCCTGAAATATAGCCAGAGTCCCTAGAAAATCTTTCAATTTTGAGAGTTGTTGAGTGAAGAGAAATTCGACATACTTTAAGAAACGCTGTCTACAACTCATTCTATATTATTTGAGCCTTCTTGTAAATACGACAAACGTTATCCATGAAGTTATTCCTTTCTTTGTGTAAAAACGTTTGTCCCAGTGTGTTGGTTCAGTAGTGAAAAAATTTGACCCATTTCGTCTTTTTCTTTTTTTTAACACATTTCATCTTTGCGAACAGGGTGATGTATGTGTTTATTTGCATATAGAGCAGGGGATTCTATCACTAGTGCTCTGGCTGACCGGGTTGTATAACCTCTTCTAACGTTGTGTGGGACTCCCGGGTGTGAACCTGTCACAGCCCGGCAGGACGGACGCTGTGCAGTGCGAACAGGACGCACATTTCTCCTTTCTCTGGTATTAATGCCTCTTATTTGTCATCTCTCTGTGACGTGAAAAACACCAGGTTTCCACACAGTCAGAGGAAGTTAAAGTGTGTGTCCTGCTCATATAGTTGCAGCAGCATCACCCCTGCAGCTGCTGACAGAGCAGGTGAAACATGACACAGACACAGGTCGATGCAGGAGTTTATTGTGAAAAAAAGGCACAACTTGACAGGGAGAATGGACATTTACAGACAAAACTCTGAGTAGGGTTCAGCCCTGTAGTGTTTATTTGCATATAGAGCGGGGAGAAGAAATCTGATCATAAGACGCATGTTAATCAGGCGTGAACAAGCCATATTCCCTGTGATCGGTTCCTTTATCGTCCGATACCTCAGAGGATCGGTGATCACGATCGGCCCCAAAAATCCTGATCGGATCCCCCTTCTTTGTTTGCATTGTTTTTCACTCTTGGCAGCAGGAATAATTACTTATTATTCCAAGATTATAGCTTTCCAAAAAAAATTATATTTTTCTGTAAAGATGGAGTACTGCGCTTCAGTACCCCCCCCCCCCCCTGTTTTTTACACCCCCATGAGGAAAGGACACAGAAACAATCGAAACCCAGATCTTGTGCATGAGTGTCATGGATAGTTATACTCTCTCTTTTTTCTCTCTCTCTCTCTCTCTCTCTCTCCCATCCCTCCATCCAGCCCCTCTAATCCTGATGGTGTTAATTGAAAGTCAGGAGAGGGCACCCAAGCGGTTTCATTATTAATTTAACACTCAGGGTAACTTAAAGTGCAATTTTCACCCACATGTGGAACAGAAAAATCAATGGCCACAACAGCAGCGAGCATCAAGGCTGATTACTGATGCACGGGGAGAGACGGGCAAGACACCAACTACTTGAGGAGAAAGAGTGACGTACGCAGATGTGTGTGTGTGTGTGTGTGTGTGTCTGGTGTCTGGGTGGTTTTCACTAAGTGTTTCAGATCCGTCAAGACTGTTTCGACACCTCTCTCTGTTACACAGAACAGTGGGTAAACACAGAGAGACATTATCAGCTGATTAAAAATGACACCTGATGGCGGTGTGGGTGTATTCCTCTGCGTGTGCGTTTTCATTCATCACACAGCTCGTGGAACATGCAGTTTAATAATGTCTGCATGCCTTGTGTGTGTTTCTTTGGGTTTAATTGTGCACATACATGACTCTCTGTCTTATTATCTCTAGCTGTGCACGGACCGGCCCCGCGCCTGGGATTAAATGGGGGAAATAAAGGTATATTGCTCAGTAATGCAATCTGTCCTCCGATTTGAGAGATGAGCAGTCTGCCCTTTGCGCTGAGCGGACTCGCAGATGATTTAGAGCAAGCAGATGGAAAATTCTAATATGTTAGCCTAACCCCGAATGGCTAGGAGCTAATTTATTTCAAACCCTCTGCAAGAATTACACTTCCTTGGCTCTCGAAGGAAAAAAAAAAGACAAGAAAAAAACAGTAGCCAAGACAAGCAGGGAGACAGATCTAAAGTGTATTTAACCCACAACAAAGCACCAGCTTGAAGAATTTATCTCTTGCCTAAGTTAAGATTCAAATCCACTTGTGTCGTATCAATTTTATTGAGAATATGCCACTCTGAGGTGAGGTAAAAATTTGGGGGCAAAGGAATAAAATGATAATTTTAAAGTGGGGAGACCCTCTGCCAGTAAAATTACTCTCCTCCTCCTCCTCCTCCTCCTCCTCCATGATGTATGCCTGCACTTTATTTTAGGCAATTTCAAGTGCTTTGCACGTTAATTTGGTTATTCTAATTTATGACCAGGATATTACGCAGTTTATACTGAATTAGCTCTTGACTGAGGACAGTTAATAGTCTCTGTTTCTCGCTTTCTCTGCGCTTACCTTCACATCCTGCTGCATGTGAACTCACACATAAATATTCTTTATCTCACCTACAGTAAGCAAATGCAGATATGGTGTGTGCTTAGGGCCAAAACCCACACATACACACAAGAACACGTTCAAAGACACAAGAGCAAGAACACGTTCAAAAACACAATTACCCTGTTAATTAAGACAAACCACACTCATTCAGAGATGCAAGTACCCCTCCCAACTTTGTCCCCTACCCCCCTTGTTTGCATCGAGCTGGGTGAGGTATTTCGGCGTGATCACCCCTAAGTGGACGTGTCTGTCTTGATAAACACTTTATGCAGATCAGCTTTCACTTGTTTTCTGTTTCTTGAGTGAGGGAGTGAGGGAGCGAGAAAGAGAGAAATAATACCTCTCTAATTGACCCATTTGGCTGCTTCTCTGCCCACAGGAGGGGGCCTCGGCTTTTAATGTTTGATCGGCCTAATTTCCCCAACACATCATTAGTGGCCATCTTCAGCCTCGACTCTTAATAACCTCTTTATGAGGCGAAAGGATGCCGTTAAAAGTCTTTGTCTCTCTCCCCGGGTCCAGCGACCCTCCTCGTCCTCCTAATTAAGTCAGATGTTTCAAAATATGGTAATGGTGCCGGGACCTGTTTGAATTGAATAAGCAAGCATCTCCTGGACTCCCCGTCCATTTACCTAATTTCATTATCAGTTAAAACACACTAATTGTTGAGTGCGGGTGTTTGTATGAGGGAGTGCATGCATGGGGTGAGCCAGCGGTGCCTTGGCAGAAATGCAGCACTAATTACAAAGCGAGTGGCAGCGCTCCAGAGCGAGGGTGTGTGTAAAAGCAACAAGCCATTTACACAGAGGCTAATAGATTCCTGAGCGCGGCCTCGGCCATTCCAGCAGTGTAGGGCAACATTTTCAGAGCAAAGCTGGTGTTTTATTACACATTGTATCCTAATAATAGGTCGGTGCTTACAATCTAATGTGCAAAGCAGCAAGGCCACTTATTCCCACTTATTAAGCATTAGCAGAAGCTTCATATGCTATATATGAAACAGTTTGAGTTGGCAATCATTAACATCCGTCCTATAAGATCTGAACACAAGTGATCAGCGTTAAAGTTTGTGATTTCCCACCTTGTTAAAAATGTATCCTAAATGTGTCTCCTGTGACCGGTTGTGATTGGCTCTCTCTTCACAGCTCTACTTACAAATACATATGTTCATCATTCGTGCTGACAAAGACCAAATGGTGTCTTTTACCTATGTGTCAGGTGGCAATATTTGTGTGTGTCTGTGTGTTGGCGTCAGGAGGAGCTGAATAAATGAATAAATGTGTGAAAATATGAAGAAAGATGTGACCTATTTGAGTCATTATGTGGTCAGTGTTGATAGTGTGATGGTGGCCACAAACCAATCCAAGTGTGGGCCTTGAGAAGTGTTATATATGTTTGATTCATGTAGAAATTGTTGTGATCCTGAGATGTCAACTGTGTAGGTGGTGCTTTGTTGCTCAGAACACATTTGCGATCACACAGCTAAGAGAATGGGGGCCAGATTGAAAAAACCTCAGGATGGTGTGTTCAGATCTGTCCTCAGCACTGTTCATAGAGATCCTTCAAACTGCTTCGCAGTTTACTGCGTCCTGCCCTGCCGAGGAACCGATATTGACTGTACCCTCAGTGGTCCTAATCAACTGACTGTGAAAGGATGCCACTAGAATAACTGTGCTGTGATGACAGGACCTTTCTGATCTTCACAGGAAGAGAAACACCAAATGCACAGTATTCAGTATGTCAGTGTGTCTGAGCTGTTAATGGCCCTGCATGAAAAGACCGTCTACATGTTTATATAAGTCTGAAACAAGAGTGGAACTTAAAGTTGATAAAAGCTACGACTTCTAACACCACATCTGAGAATGTTGGTGTAGTCAGTTGCCAACTAATGACAACATGTTGACATCCTGCTTGTTTTCTGTGTGTGTGTGTGTGTGTGTGAGAACCATGTGCTTCCTTTGCCGTGCCTCCTGCAGTGTTTGTGTCCAGATCACACACAGCTGTGACCGCGTGTCCCCGTATCACGCTATCAAACTTCCCTTCCATGCAAAACAACACAATCTTGCTTGTTACAGACACTCGGCTGATGACTACTGACACAGACTGACCAGGACACAGCTGTGTGGAGGAGTGACGACTACACAAGCAGCTTTCCAGACAGAACAATGAGGCCGAGGGACTATGAGAGAAACACTGGAATTAGCTCAGTGGCAACATTGTAGAATGGCGACTATTAGTATAAGTTAGAGATTCTTAATTACAATGATGCAGCTGATCAAGGCAGAGAAAGGACGAGATGAGCTCAAAATTGATAAATGACCGTTTTTATATGTATTTATTAAAAAAAATTAATTGAACTACAGTGAAAATACTGTGCAGCTCTGTTTGTTTGAATCTTTGTCAACAGTCAAACTTTTTAAGTACCACTCTGACGTAAGCGTCAGTGACTGACACTTTTGATCATTGCCTTTCCTTATTTGTCTTTCTGTCTGTATATGTATTTGTGTATTTGTGAATTCGGTATGCGCTCATAATAACAAACATGAATCCTCGCCTCTAAATCATTATTAGCTAAGCCTGTCCTTGTCTCCACCTTTGTTGAAACCTATATTAAAATGTGTCTCCCCTTTCTGCAACTTATTCCACTCCTTGACAACCAGAAAAGTAAGAGTTTGTGTGTGTGTGTGTGTGTGTGTGTGTGTGTGTGTGTGTCATAGACACTGCCATTTGCCATTTACACAAAATGGTTATTAATTACAAGACAAAATGAGATTGGGAGGAGCCAGCTGGCTTAGTGCATGCTTTCTAAAATACATCCCATCCCAGCGCATTTAAAGAGCCATTTCATCCGGTCTTAAAGTTTTTACAGTTCATTACTCTCACACTGACTATGGAGATAATTTCTTATCCTTGAAATGTTTTAAATCAAGAAATGTATTCTGTTGAAATAAGCTAATAAATAAGACTAAATCACGATTGGTTCATACAGATGGTATGATCTGCATGGTTCTAAAGGAGTAATGTGACATTATGAGAAGTTTGCTAATTTTCTCTTTCAAGAAGCTTTATGTGAAAATGAATACCACTTACACATCTGTGCCTGGTGCTTCCCATTGACCAACAATATCCTCTCACTAATAACTGTGTTCAGCTGTGGCTCACTCAGTTTTGACAAAATCACACATTTTGTGTTTTATTGAAAGTCAACATTACAGAGGAGTAGCTCTATGGTGTGTTAATCCTTTGCATGACGACGAAGCACAACACAGCCGGCCGAACGCTCTCAAATATATGACAGTACAGAGATTGAGATGTATCTTCTGTATGTAACGAAGGGAACACAAGTCGTGTCTGAACCAGAAGTTAGCTGATAATAATGTTGGGCCTCCCCTCACCGAACTCCTGCCCTCATGGTGAAGTTTGTAACCACGGTGAAGATATGTCCATCCTTTCTCTAGATTGGTTATCCTTTGAGGATTGTGGTTGGTTCAGGAGCCAATCCAAGCTGACATTGTGCAAGAGGTGGACAGGACGCCAGCAAATTGCACAAAGACTTACACCTACGGGGAGTTTGTTGGAATAATTAAACTCATTGCAAAAACAGCCCGATTGGTATCTGTGTTCTCCCATCTAACTCCGTGGCAAATAGGCATTACCCAAAAATGGACACTTCTCGAAAGGAAACTAACAAGACAACAAAAACTTCCTCCTCAGAAAGTGTCACGAGAATTAAAATCTAAGTGATCTTTACATCATCGAAGTTACTTTGTTTGTATTCAGTCATTTGCACTCAGTTGGATTTGTCCTCAGTGCAGCTAAAACAAGTCTCTTTGCTGCTGGAACAAGGTGGACTGCTATCAAGAAAATGACTCATTGGAAACAAGTGGAATTACCTTAACACCTTGGCAGCTTTTCCTACTTATTTATATAAAACAAGATGGATACCACACACACTCTCTCTTCCTCTCCTGCACCCGTTTCTGTTTCTCCCTTCCACACAATAGCCTGACACCACATAGCTCTTCATCAGGTGCTGGCCGAAAGGGCCTCTTGCACGTGCAGACGATTACCTTGTCCCCTGATTGCCACCGTACAGAGAGGGGGGAGGGTTTTTTCTTACAAATTAGCGGATAAATAGATACCCCACCGCCACCACCACCACCATTCGCCCCCCCTCACTATTACCCAACTCCACCCATCCACCCTGTGCCTAATGACGGGGGCTGGGGAGCGGTAATGAAAAACTATACATCACAATCAGCCGGACAGTCCTATTCATGGCTATGCATTATGCTCACTAGTCATAATCATCGCGGCCGTGACAGAGGGAGAGATGTGGAAAGAGAAGAGGAGAGGGAAAAGGAGGTGAGATGCTGAAAAGAGAGGATAGTATGATAGAAGAGGAGATGGTGTGAACTGGTGTGGGGAGGAGAAGAAATGATGAAATTGTAGGTAGGAAAAGGGGAAATGGACGAAGAGAGTGCAAAGGAGGAAAGACAAGAGAGGAGAAGTCGAGGGAATGAAACTCAATCAGACACAATAGGTGCTGGTCTTTCTTTATCTGCACTGTTTTTTAGCATTACCTCTGTAATGAATGCACTCCACACCGGCACATTACTGCCTCGCTGTAGCAGTGTTACCTGACTGAGAGTATTATGGGTATACAGATATGTTTTTTTTTATGAGGTTTGGGTGACTGCAATCTGCAGCACCAATATCACACGAAGTAATTCTGCAAAATATCTACTCTTGCTCTTGTACAATATTTATCAAACATCTTGAAGGGTTTTTGAGTCTTGAAGCTACTAGTATAGGCCAGTACAGTGTGTGTGTCTGTCTGGGCATGGAGGTTACAGTGGTGGAGGGGTGTGTAGGGCAACTTTAATGCAGGACATTAGGTTTGGAAGGTCTGCCTGCCATTGTTTCAACCACTATCATCTGTCTCCATACCAAGTGTTTTAAATGTTCAACCTAAACCATACCTGAGGCATATTGTTGGGCTCAATGACAATGTTGTTACAAGCTCAGTCGTTCTATAATTGTACAAGATGGGTCTAATAAAGTTGCAATCTGGGTCCAGATGTATAATAATAGAATTTAAGCACGAGATGAATGCTAACATCTACCATGTTAATACCAAAACCCAATAAACCCCCCAAACATGTCTAAATGAGAAAAGAGTTTATAATGTCACTGGGAAAAGTGGTGTAATTTCAACGTCACATGACATGGGGCACACACAAGTAAGTAAAACCTTCATTTTTAAGTCAAGAGAGCACAACAGCCGGCAGATATTTTGGTGGGTTACAATTGTTGTCACATGTTGTAATTGTGATTACTCGTAGGTGCGGTTGTGTTTGATTTGGCATCACACCAGTAGGAACTATGTACTGAAAATGCACCGACTGAAGCATCTGATTTAAGACACAAGTTTCTCTCTCAACTGTCAACTTTTATCTCCGACAGCCCAAACACACACTGGTCCGTTTCCCATAATCACAACAACCTTTGCTTGAGCTTTTCCATTATTACACACTCACAACTGTCCTGTAGCAGTGTGTTGCAAACAGCACAAACCTCTATTCAAATATTTGTCAAGTTTTAAAATCCGTACCGTATGAGTTCAGTGGATGGAAACAGAAATTAGCTATATTCATTAGTCTAATCATCCATGCAGGTGCCATTCCAACATAAGAGATACTACATGTCAGTCACTCAGTAATACAGCGGGGCTACCAAATTGCATAACTCAAACTGGTATAATAATGATAAAGTTAGATGATTGGATTTGATTCAACAGTAGAAATACAAACATGCTTTAGCAGTCGGAAGATTAACATGGCTTAGTTCAGCCTCTTTTTCTAAGCAGAGCAGTGTCAAAAAGAACGAGGAAGAGAAAAGAGGTAGAAGAGGAAGAGAAGTTAGTGGAAAGACAAGAGTGATTTTGAGTTTTCTTCGGTCTGTCCTTTCTTTTCTCTCTCCAACATACATGCACGTCGTGTAGGCACCGTGTGAGAGGTTTATTTATGCAGCTCGTTAACTAGAATATTCCCTTATAGTGACTTATTTGGCCACCAGCACATGCTGAGCCTCTTCTGCCACCCCCCCCCCATCCTCAGGACAGTCAAATGTAAAAGTCTGTGTGTGTATGCGTTAGAATATCTCAGTGTGTTTGTGCGTTCGCATGGGGTTTGCATGTGTTTGTTGGCGCTAGGTAGGCAGCAAGCAGGCGGGGAAAGATAAAAAAAAGGGAGAAAAAACAAAGAATGACAGACTCAAAGTAAGGAAATGACAGAAGTATGGTAGGTGCACATACGCTCGTGCTCACCCAGAATCCTTTGGGGGAGCTTTGTATTAGGACAAACCTGTGTAATAAAAGTCGGATCACATAATCACTTTGACTTCAGCGGAAAACCAGAGTCGCTAAAATACCCCGGAGACAAATAATAAGGTTCTCCTATCAAGCACGTCTGTTGCCAGGTGTACGTGCACAAGTGTGTGTCTGTGTGTGAGCTTAAAAAAAAAGAAAACGGAGAAACATTTATACCTAACACACACACACACGTAGGCGGCACACACACACACACCTTTCCTCGTTGCTCTGTTTTTATAGACTGGTCGCTTACAAGCCACCAAATGTCACCGCTATTGTTAATCCCATACAGCCTGCCTAATGAGACCATGCTTCACACGCTCTCCTTCGAGGGTCTACGTGTGTGTTGGTCTTCACTTTGTGCATATGTTAACATGCGTATGAGAGACGTGTGTAACATGCGTATGTGTGTGTGTGTGTCACCCCTGACCTTGTCCTCACCCACATCTCATTCCATCTCATTAAATATGTATATCTTATCACACAACCTTCTCACAAACGCCTCCTCTCTCACACGCGCACTGACGCCTATATGCATGCAGTAAATTCCAGCAAGCAACAGGGACAAGGCTGTAGAGAGAGAGAGAGAGAGAGACGGCGAGAGAGAAGACTGGCCTACTAATGGGTCAGCAAGAGCATGGCGGTGTAAAGGGTGAAGCAGAGAGTATTTTCTCTAAATGGTGAATACTTTTTCTTGCCATTTATGTAAGGAAGAATTTTGCACTCCTTCACCTCTCCCTCTCGTGTCTTCCATCTATCTCACTGTGTCTCTCGGTGTGTCTTTATCTACAGTGAGTCTTGATCGAATCTTGGCCTAATGAGAATGATGTGCTACAGTGATAAAACACGGCCGTGGCCTCCTGTAAAACACAGAGCATCCCTGGCATTAATTATTGAGAGGGCTAAGGTGCCGCTGGAGGGGTTTACAAGGGGAGAAAACATTGCACTGACCACCGCCATAGTTAATCACTAATGGACACTGGATGGTGCTCAGAGAAAGTGAAGCACATGAGCAAAGCACATGCTGTCTTAACTGTTAAGTGTTTAGCATATTGATAGCAAAGTTATAAGCAAGATCCTGAGCTTTATACCAATGTATGGGCGTGGTTCTCTGAAGCTGCTATCATACATGAACTAATATCTCTGGATAATCTCCTGAAATTATCCAGAGGAGCTGCATGTCAATCATTCAATCAAATTTGTATCTGTAAAGCCCATATTCACAAATCACAATTTGTCTCAAGGGCTTAACAAACTTATGTTGCCAACGATAACACTCTTTAATGCAAAATGTTGCATTAAAGTTATTCATTCTGAAAACCAAGAGTATTTCTGTTCTGAGAGGAGAGATGGCTCATGAGATCTTACCACACCACAAGCTTCATCTGTAACCGAATATGATTCAAAACATTTTGTATCAATCTGGCTCCCGTCAGGCTCAGGTCGAGCCTCCACAGTGCTGTGTTTTCACTGATGCGCTGCTCCAGCTCAGATAACTCTGTGCAGCTTCCCTTACCTACCCACCTAACCCTAACCCTAATTATGACACCTTCTCCCGATACAGCTTTCACTGAATTCCATGTATTGTTTTGTGTGTGTGTGCTGCTTTATGCCCACTGCTGACAATACAAAATATAACAACCTTTTTTACAGTTTGAGTCTTTAGTTTACCGTTCAATCATTCCTGGCTTCCGAAATTTTCTTTTCAATTCCTGTGATTTGTGTGTGCACAGGGCTCTGAAGTCTCATGCCCATTTATGGGCATTAATGGGGGGTTTACCTATGCTAGTTAGAAAATATATTCGAGAGTTTTTGGCGATAAGGGCAACATTTTCAAATTCTTTAAGGTAAAGGGGGTTAGATTCTTCAGAGATAACCAGATATTCAGTGACATGCAGTTGTCAGACATGAAAGAATGACTCAAAATGTTTTTCAGCTTATTTTTTGCCTTTTATTAGACAACATACAGACAACAGATCGGACTTGGCTTGAACTGAGGATGTTGCCATTCACAATGACACTCTAACCACTAGGCCACCGGGGCACGCCTCCCATGGACTTCTAGAAGAAGAGCACTGATCTGCTTGATAAGTTAGTGTTCATGGGTTGCAGGCAATGTTCAGTTCAGTGATAATTGCATTGGATGTTTTAACCCTTTAACCTAAGCATGCTTCGAGGTACACACTCAATATAACTTCAGCTAAAACTCTTGGCAATATTTAATCTTTTAATCTCTGGATGAACACTGTCCAGGTTTAGAGCAAATTTAAAGATAGAGAGAGTATGAACCAAGCGCTAACCTTCTTCTGAGATATTCAATCAAACTTGACCGATGTCAAAAAAAAACTCTTATCCTGTTAACGAAGCAGCATCAAGATAATGTTTTACAAACAGACACCACGGTGACAAGTAGAGGGGCAAAGTCACAATCAATGGCCGAGAGAATCAGCAAGTATAAATGTGCATGTGACTGGGTTTCTGTGTGTGTGTGTGTGTGTGTTTGTGTTTGGAAAGCCAAAGCCAAAACAATGGCCCATCAGATTGAAACTGACTTCACCTTGTATCTTTTGGCCCCGGCTTGCGACAATAGATTGGACAGGAAATCCAATGGCGAGCTGAGAGACAAGGAGAGGAGGAGAGGGGGGATGGAGGAGCAGACAGAGAAAACAGATTGCTAATATGCTGCTGCTGTGGAGGTGTGTGTGTGTGTGTTTTAGTTTGTGCAATACAGACGTGGAGGAATTAATTTGTGAAGCGCACAAAAAATCAAAATTTTCAGTAATATTTGATAGGGTTTTTGATTATGCAGGTGCGTGTATATGTTTGTGAGTGAACATGAATGTGTGTGTGTGTGTGTGTGTGTGTGTGTCTCTGTGTGTGCGGTGGGTGACCTGGCCCATTTTAATCTGTGGCAGAGGGAAGATGTGGTGAAAACCATTATCACCGTCTCCCTGTCGCTGATAACAGCTCGCTAATCTGTTTGCTGGAGATATTGAACAAATGCATTTGTGCCACGGACGGACAGGGGGAGAGGAGCAGGAGGGGATGAACGGGGAGATGGGGAGCTAGTGTGTGTGTGTGTGAGTGAGTGTGTGTGTATGTATGTGTGTGTGTGTGGGGGGGGTGTCAGAGGGGAGCTGATGAAAAATGAGAGGATGAGGAGGTTGGGAAAACTTCCCCGACAGCGGTGGCCTCTCAGTGACAACATGGAAGGAGGGAGAGGTGGGGAAGGAGAATGAGCGAAAGGTAAAGACAACACACGGTGATGGAGGAAGCAAATTGAGGTAATGACAGAGATAGATGAAAAGAGATGAGAAAGAGAAAGACTGGATGAAAAAAGGGAAATAAGGAAGAGAGAAGGGAGGGGAAAAAAATCAATGTCACAAGAGTGTCCTGCGATAAGGAATGAGAAAAGGAAACGCTGGTGGGGACATCTTGAGACGGGAAGTGCTGGCTGCTGCGGGTGACTGATCCGGTCAAGTACTAGATCATGTGGCAACTCAACCTTGACCTGAGCTGTAAGTTTGATTCAACTACAGGTAAAGCTGGTCATTGTGGACTTAGGAACAATAGCCAACACTTATACTGGTGCTAATGGGAATGAGTAAAGAAAGAATGGGAAAATAAAACATTTTTCAGCTTTCAAGATTCAAGATTCAAGATTCTTTTATTGTCAAATGCACAACAATAACATTAAGCAGTCGCTGGCAGTGAAATGCTTGAGTCTCAGGCTCTCTTCTAGCAATAATCAAGTAATTACAACCTATAAAATAGAAATAGAAATAGTATAAAATGGAATAAAATAGAATATCAAAATTTAAAATAGAAAATAAAGTATATATATATATATATAAATATATAGATAAACAGCTGAGGAGAAAATAAAACAACAATAGTGCAAATATGCAAATATGTCACGGAGAGGAGTTTAAAAGTCTTATGGCCTGGGGGATGAAACTCTCTCTGAGCCTGGTGGTGTGGGCCCGGATGCTACGGTACCGTCGGCCAGACGGCAGCAGGCAAAAATGTTTATGGCTGGGGTGAAAGGGGTCTTTAATAATCCAGCTGCTCTTCTTCCTGCACCGCTATGTGTAGAGGTCCTCTATGGATGGTAGCGCTGTCCTGGTGATGTGCTGGGCAGACTTCACCACCCTCTGTAAAGCCTTACGTTTCAGGGCGGTGCAGCTGCCATACCAGTCGGTGATGCAGCCAGTCGGGATGCTCTCTATGGTGCACCTGTAGAAGTTGCAGAGAATCCTGGAGTCCATGTGGAGCTTCCGCAGCCTGCGGAGGAAGAAGAGCCGCTGTCTGGCCGTCTTCCTGATGGAGTCTGTGTGATGGCTCCAGGTCAGGTCATCAGTGATGTGGACCCCGAGGAACTTGAAGCTGCTGACTGGCTCCACTGTGGTCCCGTTGATGGAGAGGGGGGCGTGTGCTTCTCCTTGTCTCTTCCTGTAGTCCACGATCAGCTCCTTCGTTTTGCTGACATTGAGATAGAGGTTGTTGTCCTGGCACCAAGATGTCAGGGCTCTGACCTCCTCTCTGTAGGCCTTCTCATCGTCGCCGGTGATCAGGCCTATGACAGTGGTGTCATCAGCAAACTTAACAATGGTGTTGGAGCTGTGGGTGGCCACGCAGTCATGCGTGAACAGGGAGTACAGAAGAAGACTGAGCACGCAGCCCTGGGGGGCACCGGTGTTGAGAGTCAGGGTGGAGGATGTGGTGCTGCCGATCCGCACCGCCTGTGGTCTGCCCGTCAGAAAGTCCAGTATCCACTCACTGAGGGCGATGTTGAGCCCAAGGTCTCTGAGCTTGGTGACGAGCTTCAGGGGCACGATGGTGTTGAATGCTGAACTGTAGTCGATGAACAGCATCTGCAGTTTACCTATTTGACCAGTAGGCGAACTGAAGAGGGTCCAAAGAGTCAGGGAGGGAGGAGGTGATGAATCGTTGGACCAGCCGCTCAAAGCACTTCATGATGATGGAAGTGAGTGCTACTGGGCGGTAGTCGTTCAGGCAGAGGATTTTTGTTTTTTTGGGAACAGGGACAATGATGGTCTTCTTGAAGCATGCAGGGACTACAGACTGGAGCAGTGACAGGTTGAAGATGTCTGTGAACACATCTACCAGCTGATCTGCACACACCTTGAGAGCTCGGCCGGGGATCCCATCAGGTCCAGGTGCCTTGCTTGTGTTGATCCGGTTGAGAGATTTCCACGTGTCTGCCATGGATATGACGGGGGGGCAGCGGTCCTCCTGGGCCTCTTCGATCTCCGCAGCCGGGGAGTTACTCTCAAAGCGTGCATAAAAAGTGTTCAGATCCTCTGGGAGAGATGCAGACACTACATCAGCACTGCTGGTCTTGGCTTTGTAGTCTGTGATGGTTCTCAGTCCGGCCCACATATTCCTAGTATTGGAGCCCTTGTAATGGGACTCCACTTTGTCCCTGTAGAGTCGCTTAGCACTGCTAATAGCACTCCGGAGCGCGTACCTGGATTTCTTGTATTTCTCCAGATCCCCCGAGATGAAGGCAGCAGTCCGTGCTTTGAATTTAGCATGGACGTCACCATTAATCCAGGGCTTCTGGTTTGGAAATGTTTTTATTGAAATCCTGGGTACGACGTCATCGATGCATTTGCTGATGTAGCAGATGACCGCGTCTGTGTACGCGTCAATGTCATCATCCTGGAACATGCACCACTCCTTTGTGCTGAAGCAGTCCTGAAGAGCCGAGTCTGATTGATCGGTCCCCCGCTGAATGGTCCGAGTCACCGGTCTGTCACGCTTGAGTTTCTGCCTATAGGAAGGCAGCAGCAGGACGGAAACGTGATCTGATTTGCCGAATGGGGGGCGGGGGAGGGCCTTATACGCACCCCGGAAGGGAGTGTAAACATGGTCGAGCGTGTTCGCGCCGGGCAGATGATGTGCTGGAAGTATCTCGGCAGGACTTTCCTTATCTTGGCGTTGTTAAATCCCCGGCCACAATAAACGCAGCCTCGGGCCGTGATGTCTCTGTCCTGTCGATCACCGCATGCAGCTCGTCCAGTGCCTGGTTGGTGTCAGCGCTGGGCGGAATGTACAACGCTGTTATAATGACCGATGTAAACTCCCTCGGGATGTAATAAGGTCGGCATCTGATCATGAGGTGCTCCAGGTCCGGAGTATAGACTGAAGAAATAATCCTCAAATCAGAGCACCACAGATTATTCACCATGAAGCAGACACCCCCTCCCTTGCTCTTACCTGAGTTTGTTGTCCGGTCCTGGCGGTGAATGGAGACCCCCTCTGGAACAATGGCGGCAGTGCTTAATTTGTAAATCACAAGGTGCTGGAATGCAAAGTACATATGACAGCGCAGGGATGACGAGACGGACACAGGTCCCGGAACGCATAAAGAAAACGGTGCTGAAAAAAACATGCAAATGCCCACTGACAATGCTGTGGGACTTACAAGCCTTAATTTCAAATAATATCCATGGTATACATTTTATGACAATAATTTACAATTATTTTAGGCTATACTGCACAGCACAGGCAAATGCCCACATCAACACAGGTGGGACTTACAGTCAGCAATTAATTTCTCAACATAGATCTAACTTGTAAAACATAAAAAATAAAAGTTCAAAGCTTACAATAAATCACATAAATCTTCCATTATTATTATTTAAAGATTGGCAAGGGAGGCCTATTAATAGACAGTAAGCTCACCATATTTAGTTGTCCAAAACACCCCACATCACGACCATGTCCGGATTCTCCTCCTCCTCCCTGTTTCGGGTTTTACTGCGTGTGTCTGTGACTGCTGGCGCTGTAGCTAGCTCCCGCTCCGGCTGGCGGGCAACCTGACCTGCTGCTGCCGCGGTACCGGCCTCCTGCCCTGGCTTGGCTAGCTGTCGGTGAAGCTGGCTAGCGGTTGCGCAGCTAGTCTCCTGGGGCAGCCTGTTTTGCTCGTCAACCTGACCGCTGCAACTGCCCTTGTCGCCGCTTGTCGAGGCTTTTCTGACTCGTTTCGAAGCGTCATGCATCTCTTCCTTCTTTTTGAAAAAGGACAGTAAATTCAACTGTCTTTTTGACATGTTTGCACTGAACAGGTAACTCTTTGTTCCTCTCTGCTGCTTGCTCCCCAGATGCGGCAAATTTCAAAAGTTTTTGTCTGCGAAGCGGGGTGCATCAACAACAGATCTCCGAGTCTTTCAAATGACATTGTTTTATCTTAATAAACAACATGGAATTCATGGGATTTGTTGTGTAAATTATTATATGAATATTATTGTTTTATTTTATACATTTTTTAAACATTTTATTAATATTAACAGAGCTGCCAACTTTTGTCGGGGGTGACCAAAATATAGCGGCGCAAGCAGAAACACAAGCAAACACAAAAATCAAATGAGAGATTTATTACAAAACGTCACATCAGCGGCGGTGTGTCTTAAGCCGCCGCCGCCGCCGCCACCCCCCGCCCTGGACGATGTAGCGAACCTAGTCAGCGGCGGACCTCTTGTCGGGGGTGGGGGGGACGTGGCGGCCCACACTGCCTTCGCGATCGATGTATTGGCCACTTGTAAGAAATCACTTTTTTTTTTGGCGTGAGAAATTGGATGTGTGTCACACGCCAAAAGCGTGAGAGTTGGCAGCTCTGTATTAATATTTTTTTCTATACGAGAGGTACCGGATCAGCCCAAATAAGTCCCGGAACACGGGCAGGCCAAAACCAAGAGGTGCCGGATCCTGTTCCTGCAGGATCAGGCACAAATTAACCCCTGAATGGCGGAGTCCGGGATCGAGGGGTCGAGCCAAATCTCCGTGAAAACCATCACGTTACAAAACTTGATGTCCCGTTGAAAAGCCATCCTGCTACGAAGTTCGTCCAGCTTGTTGTACAGGGACTGGACATTAGCCAGAAGAATGCTTGGTAGAGGAGGCCAGTTTTCACGTTTCCTCAGCCGGACCAGGACGCCGGCTCGCGACCCTCGTTTCCTTCGTCGTCGCCTCCGTGCTCCAGGTACGGCAGGCAAGCCGCGCCATGGGAGGTCCCTTTCGTTTGTAGTTGGTGGCGGTGAAAAAGTGTTTTTTACTGTCAACCTGATGGACAGAAGTTGTTCTCTATCATATATGATGATAGGGCTCGCTTTACCAGATTGCATGATACAAAATAAAGTAGAATAAATAACAACAAGATAGAAAAAAAGAGAAAAAAGAGCAGAGCTGTGGGAGAGCGTGAGACACAGCAGCCTTCCACGGCGCTGGTCAGATAATATAAAAAAAACGTATGGAATTAAGTAAGTATGGTTTCTGTGATCATGTGTACGATCATCGTTTACCACAAAATTCATTCAATCTATGCCGGCAGTGGGTGTACGTGCAAGGTCATGAAGGTCATGACAGATTCCAAGTGACAGGTACATAGAGTAAAGAGTGAAAGATAGAACTCCATTTTGTGACACTTGAGGCTATGGGCACACCTGCAGCTGTAACTATGAGGTCTGACTGTCTGCATGGGTAGTAACAACTTTATTAATGATAGCACGAGCGAGCACAATGCAAATAGTCCTGCAAATATCTTTACAATGCAGCAATGGAGCACAACATCAAGTTAGAGATTTCTGTTATTATGAGTGTAAAACGATTTTTGGGCTAATTATGAATTTCATTATACCATGATAAACACTGACAATTTCCATAATACATGTTTATGGTAATCGGGCTTGCCAGTGAAGTCATTTAGGAAAAATCTACACCAGGCAAACTGGCAAGACATCCAGAAAACACTAAACCTGTGATCACCACAGGACCTTTAAGTCAAGGAAAGATCATTTTTCACAAATAACTGTTTAGTTATATTTGACAGAAAAAAGCGTCCTGTTATAGGGAGCTTGCAAAGAATCTGAGCTGAGGATTTTACTCAGAAAATAAATCCTCTTAAACAAATACTGAGATGAACATATGTTGAAGAACAACCAAAAGCTTGGTACAAGAGGTTGTCAGGTTGGTGGGGATCTGCATCATTTAGAAGACTGAACAATAATTTAGGATAATGGGACGAAAATAAAAATCAATGTGTTGCCAGAAAAATACAACACCACTGCTGGATAAAGGCAAAGAAGGGATTGATCACATTAATGAGGGGGCATAGAGATTTCTGTAGAGACAAACCTGTTCACAGAAATGTTTTGCACCACATCTCCTTCCTTTATCAATGGATACAGTTCTGGCTGCTGTCTCTATCGCATAACTCTTCCACATAAAGTACCGAAACAGCTCTTTTGCCACAATTTCTAAGTGACCACTGATGACGGATGAAATATGAGGGGAAAAAAGTTTGAGTATGGCACCGTATAATACATTTATCATCTGATTAATTTCCCTCTGCCACTGAATGGACACTTTGTCTGGGTTGTCAATGCTGGCACTAGCGGTTGGTGGTCGGGTGGAGGGATGGTAGGGTAGTTGGGTGTTACTGCAGGCCCCTGAGGCAAGCAGTTAACCTGAGCTCAGAGCCCCTCTCCTATGAAACGCTGAAGATTGCAGAGGCGTAAAAAGAAGAGAATGGGTGAGTGGACTTGTAACACCCTGGGCTGTGTGTCAAAACAAGGACGGACATGCTTTTATCTGTCTTCTCTTCACTCGTACCATCTCAACAGCTCCCCTACATTTCCCCTGTAATATCTCCTCTCTCTCACATCGTAATCTTACTCTGCATTTTCACTTTTTTGCATTTGCTATTACCTCACACTGTCTTTATCCTCATGGATCTCTCACTCTCTCGCTATCGCTCTCTCTCCCAGTGTCATCTCTTCACCCCCGCTATCTCTCTCCCCTCCTCCTGCTCTGCTGAGGCCCTGGGGCACCATCTGACTGCACCAGCTAACCCTTGTATAACTTTTCCAATTCCAATTCCTGCTGGATTATGGCATGGTGGTGACGAGGGGGACATTTCCTCTCATATATTTGATTCAGTGGCATGATTATTGGAGCGGTGTGTGTGTAGATGGAGGAGGTGTTGATGTTGAGTGGGGACGGAGACCTTGACCTCACCCAGGGGACAATGGACGTTCATGTGGCCTTCTCTCTCTCATTCTTTGCGTATTACAACCACACACACACACTGAGAACAGATACATACAGTATGTGCGCCCCAACCCTCGGAATCCATGCTTGCAAATTGCTGTTCTTACATACACATGCACATGCGCAGCCCTCTCCACCCTCCTAGCCCTGAGGTTAGGGGCTGGAGATGGCAGACATGGAGATTGGTTTTTAGTTAAATGTCAGTGGAGGTGAAAGCACTGCCCAAAGGCACCTCTGTATGAGTGTGTGTGTGCGGTGCACGTGTGTGTGTGTGTGTGTCTATCTTTGTCACTCTTGCAGTCGCTTTCTCTCTCTTTTCTGTGATTCCTGTTTCTTATGACAACCTCATTCACGTCCTCTTTCTTTTCCTTTGTCTGTCCAGCTTTTCTGTCAAAATCATTTCTTCCCTCATATCTACCTTTTCATCTTTTTCATCAGCCCTTTTTTAACAAAACATCAGAGAGTCAAACCTGCATAGTATCTGTTAAAGGCTGGATTCAGTAATGCCTGGTGTTGGTCTTTGGTTCAAGGGACAGACACATCAGGTGTTTTTTGGCTGAGTTATGACTTTAGCATTTCCTATAATAGGACCAAGATGGAAAATGTCTGTACTTTCAATAGTTAATACTAATAGAAATTCTATTATCTTCAAGATATTTTGTTAAATTGTCAAAACTGTTTTTGTTCATCAACTTAAGAAAAAATTCTACAACATGTAATATTTTAAAAAGAAAAATTTATAAAGAAATGTATTTGTTGAGTTAGTAAGAAAAGCCTGAATATTTGCTACCATGCATGTTTTTATGCCTCACGTTTAGTTGAAAAGTAAATTCATTCCATGTATTTTAACACAGGTATGATATAACGAAGATATGAGTCATGAATAACATCAATTAACCCAAAACTTGTGTTTTGTGATGCACCATTATCCAAGTAGGTAAAAAACGATCTTCACTTATAAACATGTAAAGTGGCAGTGGGAGCAGCTCTCTGTGCCTTGTTTGAGAAATATCATGAGAGAAGAAGAAAAGTGACACGGACCTGGACATTTGTTTTGAATGGTTTTCAATCAGTGAATGTATTATACTTTAATGAGGTAGATTGAATGATGTTTGAGGTCAATTTTCTATTTCTGAAGATTAAATTGATCGTGGAAAAAATACTTTTGGCAGGAAGGTGCTTCTTATGTTAGTTAAGATTTTTGGGGTCAGGATTAAAGGGCCATGTAGGGACTAAAGGTTGTTTTGGAATCCCCCGACATTAAGTGCTGAATGAAGTAATTGTAATCAAAGATGACAGGGATTTTTATGTATTTTGGGTTGTACCATGGAGGTGGTATATGCAGATCTACCAGAAATATTCTAGGACTTTGATGGTATGACTTTTTTAGCAGTTCTAATACATTAGCATTCATCGAATGACTTTTTCTCATCTGCTTCATGTGAAAGAGCTCATACTTAGTATACTTTCCTAACTCTTTGGTTTATGCCGTGCTACTGAATGCTTTTGACTCATTCTCCCACACTCTAATCCATCTATAATCTAATTCTAATTAAAAAGTTATCTATGATATTTCCCAGTTAGATCAAGGAGTTGTTTTTCACAATAAGATTTGATTAAGCCACTGTAAGCTAGTATTCAAACCAAACTGCCCAAAAAATAAACGAAAGCATTATGCTCTAAGCTGCTATAGAGCAGTTGTTATTGTGAATGTTGGACTAAGATTTGTCACTTCCAATAATGATCATGTCCTGTTTTTTGGGGGGATGTGTAAAAGGCAACGGGATTAAACATTTAGCATTCCATTCTGATGTATTCATCACGTGTCTGTATACAATCAATACAAAATATGGAAAAGAATAAAGATGGAGTCAGCCCAGTAGTCCAGGTATCTTATTTGCTTTAGCATGCTGCAAAGAGGACATCTGGCTGCATCTGCGTGGCACAGCGAATATGTTGCCAAGGGTGTCAACACAACAGCTGCTGCTCCTCATAAACACCAAACCAAAAGCTGCTGTGCATCTGTTGCAGCCTGTGGCTTTAACACTGCTGCTACCTTTTAAATTCTAAAATAGTCAAAGTGACTGCCCTGCCGTTTTTTATTGTTATTGAAAGTAAAGCAAAGAATGAGCCGAGATATTTGACTCATGTCTCCATCAGTTTGTTTCCACAAGTGGAGACATGACAGCTGGATCATGCCAAAGACTTGGCAGGGAGACGGCTTCAGAAAGTTGGCTTCCTGTCCAGAGTGAAAATTCCAGAACTTATCTATGTTTATGTCAGTATGAGTGTGTGTGCGCATGTTCGTTTGTGTGTGTGTGTGTTTGGACTGTGCCGTTAAAACCCAGATGTGTCAATCAGCACAGGGTGGGAGTCGTCACACTGGTATTCACAGCACCAGAGCCAGAAGGGTCTCTCTCCCTCTCTCTCTCTCTCACACACACTCATACACGCACACACACACACACACACACACACAACTGGTATTCAGAAATCATGTCCTGCAGGGTTGTTATTGTCCTAACATTGGCCGTACGTTGCCTGTCCACCAATCTGATCACACAGACCACTAAACATCAACACTGCCCCCATCTTGTGTGTGTGTGTGTGGGGGGGGGGGAGAGAGGTTGACTGCTGACAGACAGCTGTCACATAGCCTGAGAAGCAACAGACCGTATGCACTGTGTGTGTCTGTGTGTGTCAGTGCATATGTTGTATGATGGATTGAGTGTGCGAGCATATGTGTGTGTTTGTGTGTGTGCCTCTGGACAGGACAAAAGGTCAGTGTCTGGTAGCCATTTGACTGGCAGCTTCACTGGGCCCATGTTGCACACGTTTATCTGGGGACAAATGTTGATTCCAGCAGATGTTGCTGATTTAATTGGGATCATGCACACGTCATTGCTCAGTGTTTCACTGTCGAACTTTTAATAAACCGACGCAAATTAACCTTAACAGACACGCTTCAGAGAGTGGTGTGGATGTGCCTTCTTCATTTGTGCTTCTGGACAGCTGCAGAATAAATATTAACCTGATACAATAATCAAGAGTGTGTGGGAGCATCTGAACAAATCAAAGTTACGTTTTCATGTTTGGTTTCCGAGGTTCACCTACTAAAATCTCTTTCATCTTAACTTCTCACGATGTATTATTTCAATCAATGTTCAAACAATCCAATGTCTCATCAAATTCTCCCCTCCTCCCTGTTTCTCAGTTTTTGCCTTTGTGTACTTGAAGCCTTGTATTCTTTCATTATTAAATAGTTTGCCAATATTAACTGAAGCCTCCCATTGGCTGATCCAATCTAGCATTTGCCATCACTCAGTGTTATGAGTGATGCACAATTGCACTCAAAACTGCAGCCATCCTCCTCCACTCTCAGTGGCCACATTAAGTTAATTTATTTAAACCTGTGAGGATCAGAGTTTATCTCATTATGCTGTCCACTTGTGACTTACGACTTAGGCTTTGTTAATGCAGGTTAGGTGGTACAGTGTGATTCTGTGATTCACTATTTATTATTCAAGCAATTCCTGTTTACACCAACACACGCATATCCAGTTATGTGATATATATGTTTTCATGGCTTATTTTGTATGGACGGGGGGGATACGGAGCCAAAACGCTTGTGTAGACAGAGATCATTTTATTTTTAAATAGCCGTTTTGAAATGAAAACACAATATTTCGGATGCAGTCTAAATCTCTTTATCTAAATCGCAGTTTTTGCGTCTTTATTTGGCACACAGACACACATACACACATACTTAAACCTCTCAATCTGGTCAAGCGTGGCTTCTTTCCCTTTGCTACACTTTTTCCATTTACTGCAGATGGACGTGTGCATCAAAATACATTTCAGGACTTAAAAAGATTACCAACAACATCTTCACATGAGTGTAATCCTGTGACCCGGAGTTCTGCAGGAACGTCAATACTGTTGTTCTTTCTGCTGAGTGAGCCGCCACATCCACTCATACAATGTCAGATCCTTTTGTGAAGTTAATTAACACTTGTACTCATCACACAGCAGCAAAAATGGTTTGAGAAAGGGGCTGTGGGCAATGTTACACATGGACGGCACAGCAGCGTGACTTTCATCTCCAGACATGCTGTCAGTATCTTTCAGTAAATATTAAATAGGATTGTGTTTTTCTAAACCTTAAATTGAAAAGCTTTGGCCCGATTCAAAGTTGACTTGCATAATCTAAGTAAAAAAAGTTATACCCACACTACCTCTGTGCTGACACTTTGAAACAGCAAACAGAGGAAGCAGTAAAATACATTACTTATATCACACAACTCTGTTTCTTATAACAAGAGTGGGAGGAGCAACAAACTAATGCAGAGATAGGGGCTTGTGGTGAGGTCAATGTGCGTTGGAAACACACTGAAACATCACACACAGTTAATTTGTGGTTTGCTAGCTGGCGTATAGCTAACATAGCATAGAGTATAAATGCTCTCAAGTGCTGAAATTAGCAGAACTAACATGAGGTAAAAGATATCTTCTCATTTAGCGTTAGAAAAGTGGTGACCATCAATGAGAACTGAATAACCGCAGGTTGAAGACTGAACCGTTTGCAAGAAACATTCAGAATGTAAAAAGTTTTTTCCATCAAGTTAAAAATGTCCAAGCTTCCTTCTGGCGACATAAAGCACTCAAACTATTATTTGAAATCCTCAACTTTCTTCCAATTGCCCCACTTGAGTGCAGTGTCCATTCAAACTAAAGCACCATGGGTCCATGGGAGCTGAATGGCAGAGCAGCCAAGGCAACAAAGTAGCCAATTTGGAAACACAAATGATCAGGCACTTTCCCCTAGTTAAACCCCAGAGCAATACACAGAGGCAGAGAGCAAATGTGACATCTGTGGTTTGGAGAGTATCCCCGGCCAATACACTATTTATTTGTGTGTGTGTGTGTTGTCTCTGTGAGTCAGTTAGACAGTAAGTGAACAACAGGAAATGTCCATAACTCGGTGTTCCTGCACATGAAAATGTGCATAAATAAGTGATGAATGACTAATTTGCTGTCACTCATTGGAGAAGTAGAGTCATTAATGGCAGCACTGATTCATTACATTACTTATATTCTCACTATAAAGACTGTTTCTACTTAAATCTAACTCACTCTTAAGTGAAACACTGATGGATAACACGATTGCCATACATGACATTAAAACAGATGCACCCTGCCATTGTCCCCTGCTACCTCCCTTCACACATCCATGAAAAGGAAAAGTCCAGTTTACAACTTGGGCTTTGTAGTTTATAATCTAACGATAAGGCTGTATTTTTGATTTTTCAGCAGAGTGCTGATTCTTCATTACAGAGGAAAAGGATGGAGGTATAGTAGATACAGATTTGGTAAAGTTGAACCAAGAAGTGAGTGTGTAATCTGTGATTGATATCTACAACGTAGTGTTTGGATAACAACTCATATGTCTGTACTAATTTTGTTTTTCAAGATAAGATAATCCTTTATTAGTCCTGCAAGGGGGGAATTAGCTGTTACAGCAGCAAAGTGGAGTGTAAATAGACACTCACTAATAAGTAAATTTGCAATATAAAATTTAATCTATGCATCTACTACAGGTCAGACTTTTTTGTCATGGCTACTGAGACAGTGCTTGGACTGACATGTCCCTCACTTTCTTGAACAAAGGTCTAAGTAGGTGAGTTCGCTCCAGCGTCTTGGTATTTGGCATACTGGCTCACTGGGACATTTAATGGACGTCAGTTGCCAATGCCAAAATCTGTTTCAAGTCAAATTACCTGCAGAGAATAGAATCTCTACTGCTCACAAAGTCGAACCTAACAAGAAACAAAATGAAAACTTTGTGTGTCCAAAAAGACATTCTAACATGTAAACCACTTCCTCTGAAGGATCATGCCATTTTCTCTTTAGCGATATTGGTGCACAGATATCAGCAATTCCCCCCCCCCCCCCCCCCCCCCTATTCAAATGTTATTATTGCAGGACCATAGGCAAAACTGTGCAAACAAGAGGCAAGTTGCACAAAGCGGAAATTTCCCTAAGTGTCTCATAGTCCAAGCCCAGCAGCCCCCACACCCCAGGTACTTGCCAACATGGCGGCTACCTGATAAATGGGTGTCCCCTGTGCCTATAAACAAATCTCTCACACACACACACACACATATATACATACGCTCATGCAGAAGGGGCTCGGCACTCAATTCTAGCCCACTAATTCCTATTCATTTAAAACAGCCACCAGGGCACAACGTAGCCCAGCCCGGCCCCAGACACCAGCCATTCATTATTCAGCTGCTTGCTTTATGAATGGCTTACAGGTGGATGCTACAACGGCAACTGAGAAACACCGCTCGTAAATCACAACACACAGACGCGTACACACTCGCAAACACACACCCCCTTTTCTTTTTTTTTTAGGAAACGGAGCCTGAAGATGCAGAGCCGTGTGCGTGTCCGAGAACAGGGGTGCACACAGTGTCGTCAATTTCCCTCTGTGTGCTTTCTCTTGTTGCTGTTTAATTAGTAATGAGGACAAATATTTGTTTGTTCCAACATCGAGGGAGGGAAGGGTTTGAGAGAGAGTGTGTGTGTGCTCTTGTGTGTGTGTGCTCTTGTGTGTGTGTGTGTGCGTGCTTGTGTGTGTGTGTCTGTCTGTCTGTGAGAGAGAGAGAGAGAGAGAGAGACTACCAGACTAAATTAGCTCCTCCTTGTTTTCTGTCAGTATCAAGCTGTCGAACAGTCCGCTCTCCAACCAATGATAGAGATGGCCGCTATAGTGTGCGTGTGTGTGTGTCTGTGTGTGCACGAACCAAAACCAAAGCACAGGGCAGCTGTTTAACATAGTCTGTGGTATAACTAATAGATCTCACTGTGTTACATTTGTCAACATGACACCTTCTACTATATTGAGTTACACTCCAGGGCTTCCTCCCCTTCTTCTCCTCCCTCTATGTGTTCTTCTTCATACTCCCTTTCTCTTGCTCTCGCGCTCTCCTCCAGACCGTCTAACCCTGGCAGTCTTTCTCCGGCTCCCTCGGCAAATCGTGACTCAGACTATGTACAGCGAGGGGGGAAAGCGGCCTACCAGAACAATGCACTGGTCTGGTCAACATGTAGACACTGCTCTCATCCCCAGAGTATGATGGATGACACGATGGACGTTCATGTGTTCTTTGAGAAGTTATTTCATGTTTATATGTCAGGGTTCGGTGAGGTTCTCCTTCTGGAGGCAACAAAGCCACAAGATTCTGCCTCAAAGGCCTGTGCTCCTTCGTGGTTTGTCCTTCCCTTGTCTTGAACCTAAATATATGTTTGCTGCAGGTGACCTCTGATTTACCGATAGATTGTAGGTAAGGGTGTTCCTTCCGATCAGGATTATCGGGGGGGCAGATGGCCGATCACCGGGTTTAAGTAGTATCGGCCGATGCCTGTCACAGGGTACCTGGTCCAAGTCACCACTCATGATCTGATTTCGGCTCTATATGCAAATAAACACTACAGGGCTGAATCCTACTCAGAATGTTGTCAGTAAATGTCCATTATTACTGTCAAGTTTATTTTTTTTATTTGGCGCCACATTAAACTCCTGTATCAGCCTGTGTCACATGTTTTACCTGCGCTCCCAGCAGCTGCAGGAGTGACGCTGTGCAGGATTAAACGAGAGCACAAACACCTCATTTCCATCCCAGAGAAGCAAAGGGTGATCAGACACCTGGTAAATCTCCCAGACTGGCGAAGCCCACGATGCAGCCATTGTCATGTTTAATCAATATGTCAGCTACAGTATTTCCACCTTCAGCTTCGGGGGAAACATTTAAAAGTAGTCATCAAATCATTCCTCAGTTAGAATACAAAAATATTAACCAACGGGTGATCCATCTCAATTTCTTCTCATCACTTTATGAGTGCAGTTTGTTTTGCCTCATCTGATCGGCTCCTCTGATCGCCGTTTTATAGATATCGCCGGTCAAACTAATAGGGAATATTGTTAATTACCGATCGGTGGCACCTTTAGAGCACCTTTACTGCAGTAACGTTATTGATTCTTAAAATTTTAATGACAACCCTATTATACCTGCAATGGTCAGACTCAAAAGTGTTTAAATGTTATTATTGTTATTACAAGTTTACAGTTAACATTATATTTATAGCTTGAACAAGCGTAGCATAGAAAATGATATTTAATGAGGATTATGGTAAGGCTGGAGCCAATCCCATCTAAAATCCTAGCCGACATGTAAAAGCAAACAACCATTTACACTTGCATTCATACCTATGGGAAATTCAAGAGATGACAGATAACCTACGTTTCTTTCTGAACGGTGGGAGCTGGATGGAATCCTAACTTACTAACTTACAGACTCAGTGATAACTCTGCACTAAAAAACCCTGGTCGGCTTGTAGGTGCAAATCCAGAACAAAGCCAGTTCAAGCATGAAATTATCTCAAGTATAGATAAATAAAAGTAATTGGAACATCTGATAAAAACAGACTTTAGTAATATGTAATACAAATAGTTTAGTAAGAAGAAATATTAATTGAGAGCAAGGATGTTTTATTTAAACTCAAAAAAAGAATTATATAATCCACAGGAACATACTCTTGCATTTGTATGTGTTGTGTGCTGAATGTACACTGTGTGGTGTGATTGTGTGAGAGCAGTGGCATTGCAGCCATGATTGATGGGTCCCTCTCCTTCCCTCACATGCCTCCACTCAGCTTGTGTTCCAAAGCCAGGCCTGTGATTCTGTTTCCACTCTGTCACTCACTCACCTAAAACACACCTACACGTCCTTGCCCACGGACACATGCACACACAAACTCTGATTCTGTTTCCAGCTCGTCAGTCACGCAGACACACACTGAGATATGAAAGCAGAGTGTGACAGCGCATCTGACGGCGCACTCAGCCGCCACACATATACACACACACGCAAACACACACACACACACACACACTGAGTATTGCTCAGTGTTGGTTTTGGTTTTCCCTAGCTGACCTCTTGAAGAAAATAGTTGGTTTCAGGTTGTGCTATCTTGCAGTTGCCAGATAGATACACAAATATTTACAGGTCAAATGCTGTGCACGTGTGTGTTTGTTTGTTTAGTTTAACACATTTCAGCGAGTAACAACATTCCAAGTAGATTTGTGATTACTTGTTGAGTTCTTTTCACTATAGATTTAGTCTCTTAGAATAAGCTATCGATGCTAATGATGCTAACAATGGCTGTAAAGCATGACAGTGTAACAGTGACCCTGAAAGTGAGGAGGCTATACATTTCATGCAACATTAATTTTATTATTAAAACCATCCGTTATCATATCTAAATGTCAAAAAATAGGCTTTTCCAAAGAATGTATACACGTAAAAAACTTCAATACATCACGCAAAAATGTTTGATCATAGATGAAGTGCTACCGGAGTGCACTACTGCCACTGTCTTTCATATGCCTCCATGCTGGCAACAACTAGTGGCTGGAGGCCTTATGTTTTCCATTGTTACTTCATCTATTCCATTCATATGAACATGGTATCTCAAGAACACCAGGAGGGATTTCGTCAAATGTTGTACAAAGGTTAACTTGGACCCAAGGATGAACTGATAAAAGTTTGATCAAGGCCATTGTGACCTCACAAATCACATGTTTTGCCTTGTGAATGCAATATCTGCAGGGGAATCCTTTCAGATTTGGTACAGGTGTTCCCTTGGAATAATGGAAGACCTGATTAGAGTTTGGTGGCCTAAAGCCAAGGTCACTGTGACCTTATGTTTCTGTGAATGTAATGAGGAGCACCAACAGGGAATTTCAATACATCTGGAACACATTTTTTTGGAGAGTTTTTTATGACCAACTAAGAATTTGGAGGTCAAAGATCAAAGTCCCTCTGACCTTACAAAACACTCTTTTGCGTTGTGAAGCTAAATCTTTGAAGGCCTCGAGCGAATCCTTTTAAATTTGCACAAACTTTAACTTAGTCTCGCAGATTAGCTGTTTTGATTTGAGTAGTCAAAGGTCTAAGTGGCCTCATAAAACATGTTTTGGCTTTTTAACGGGGCGGCTCTGGCTGAGTGGTAGAGCGTTCGACCTCCAACCAGAAGATCGGCAGTTCAATCCTCAGATTTGCCCAACTGCATGCTGAAGTGTCCTTGGGCAAGATGCTGAACCCCAAATTGCTCCTCATAGAACAAAAAAAAATGCTACTAATAGATGCAATGTATTAATGGGTGTGTGAATGGATGAATGGCACTTTGAGTGGTCATCAACACTAGAAAAGCGCTATATAAATACAAACCATTTACCATTTATACATAATTTCCCAGGTCTGCCATCAGCATCAAAATGTTTCATCACCTGGACTCAAAGATTAGCTGATTAATGTCTTTATCCAATCTCCTGTGAGTCTGACCAAAGACATAGATGTAGACTGAAACTGTATTGGTTGGTGGAGGCATACATCTGCAGGGCAGTAAAAGAAAATATATGTATTTCACACATTCAACATCTAATCCTACTGAGTTAGGTGTTTGGGTGACTGCTAAACAACATGGTATGTCTAAAATTAGATCATGTGCTCAGTTATAAATGTCTCATAAATGTAAACTTAATATTGTAGAAATAGAAGCATTGAAATGAGCCACAACATAAATATGTGTGGGCATCATGTGCTCCTGTACTTGAATAAACAACAGAGCCCATCTGATTTTGATAACATCAAAAATGTTGTTTTGTAAAAGAGTAGGGCATTCACTTCGAAACTGATTTAAAACAGATTAATTATGTGTTGATATTTGTTTTAAATCAATTCACGTGTCATTCTGTACACATCACTTTAATAATGCATCATAAAGACGGAATCTCAATCAGCTGCTACAATTTGCTTTGTAACTTAGACATATAACTAATTAGGACTAATTCCCCATGTTCATCATCCATTCTGTGAAGTGCTTTCTCCATTCAGGGCTAGGTATCACTGTACTTCACTCTACCCATTATTATGTGCACTAACTATTTGCAGGGACAAGCTGAAGTATGGGCAATAAAAAGAGACAAATTGCAGCCAATTAATTATGATGTACAGTAAATTAAGTATGTGACTTAAATCCACTCAACCTTCCAATCCACGGAAGAGAGGAAAAAATGGCTCACGGAAATTATGTGTGGATTGATGACACGTCTCTAATACATCAAACAAACACATTCCCTGCTGTTGCTTGTGACTATTTAATTTTTCTGTGGGGCTCCTTTAAATTTTACGTCCACCATGGAGACTAAGTTTTCATTGGCGTAGGTTTGTATGTTTTTAAGTTAGCAGGATTACGCAAAAACTACTGGACCAATTTCCATTCAACTTAATAAAGGAACGGGGCAGGACCCAAGGAAGAATTCCTCAAAGTTTGGAGCACATCAGGATAAACTGGTGGATCTAGGATTTTTATTTCACTTTCTCTAACACTGCAACATAGTGTCCAGAAGCTCTTCTACAAAGCTTAAGTGGCACCTGCCTTTCAATTAGAAGGAGATATATATAATTGCTGCATTTTGCTCATTGTAAAATATGTACATATTCTGTGTATTGATGTACAACCACATATCCAGCTTAGACGTATACCTGCGTGTCTGAGAACTGTGGAATGACAATAGAGCACATAAATGAAACCTTGAGAGAACATGCAGACCCGACACAACCAGGCACATTCAAATCCAGGTGCTTCTTGGGATGAAACAACAGCGGACACATCGTTTATTAATCAAATATTCTGGACAAACCAAAAATAGGATGGTAATAAACTTCCAAAATATGCAACCAATACATCCCACCCCCTCCCGTCAGCCTGTGCATCAAAGCTACGCCCCTGAAACACCTGAACGCTCCGTGTCTGACAGCTGTTACACTTATCCGTAACTCGTGACCCCTAGAGTTTATTCCGTGCTGCCTTTCCAGCTTGTGAAGACTCCGGCCATGTCCTGTGAGAACACGAGCAGGGTGTGCATAGACAAGCAGGTCAGTTAGTGACAGACAGGCACGCCAGCTAGTCATGTTATTCCATGCAAATTAAATGATTGGTCATGTTTATTACAGTCCTGCGGGGGCCACAGACACCAGCATTTTCCTCTTTATTTATTGATGGCTATTAGGACCTGAAGAGGATTTCAACAATTAAGACAAAAGTTGTTTCCGAAAGAAAGACTAAACAAAAAAACAATACATATAACTTGTAATCTAAAATAAAAATATCCATAAAAAGTGAAGATCTGATTAAAAAAATTTGAAAATAGGTCATTGGTCAGTGCACTGAGAAATTACCCATAAGTGCTCTACTGGTGCTTGTGAGTAAGTCTCTATAATGATATGATGAAGGTAAGAGAATGATTGTGTTCATGGCTAAGATAAAGCAACGTCTGTGTAAATTTCAATCTGGAGTGTTAGAGTCAAACCCACATTTTCCTCCCGTCCATTAACTCCTGCTGAAGACTTCCCACTAACAGCGACCCCGACTTTGTGCTTTGCCCCTGAATCTAATGTTATGGTCATTTTAACCAATTGAAAGCTGTCAGTGGAGTGAAGTCAGTGAACGGAGGCTTTACGGTGAAACTAGTGGTGTATAAGAATAGTTAGTCTCCTTTGCTCAGCTTGATCTGTAGCAGCAAGAGTCTAACCAAGCCCTCAGAAACGCAGCCAGCTGTGAGGTTTAGGTAACATATGGGACTAACTACCTGCACTCACACACACTCCACACACACACAGACACACACACACACACTCACACTTGCATGCCCCATGATTCATAACCCAGTGTGTTGCCTTTTGACACAAAGGCAATAGGAGCAGCAGCCTGTACAAGCCTGGACTTTTATTCCTTTCAATTTGTCTTGCTTAAAAACAAACCGGCCGTGAGCCAGTGAATAAATAAATAAAGCTGTAGGCGCAGAGGGAGGGAGAAAGGATGGATGAATGGGCCTGTCTCAGCAGTAGGGGGGGGGGCTATACCCACCTTGTGGAAGAAAGTCTGGGATGTGTGAGAGTATGTGTATTTTGGAAAGTCTTTGTCTGCATATATCAGTCAGAGCGCGTCCCAAACAGACAAAAGCAGACGGGAATGATGCTCTTCTGAATATCTCACCTTGGGACTGGAACAAGCTTCCACGCTAAACCACACAATTTTGTTATATTGCTCCTCTATTGCTTTAAAATGCTTGATTATCAAGTTTATTCAAATCACACTTAATAAACCATACTCTTATCCTGTAATTCTAGTAATTCTAAGGGTTTTATGGTCATGACTGTATTCAAATAAAGTTCTGCCAAAACACAAACATTAATCTTCTACGTTTTACATTTACATTTGTACCCAAAAGAATCTAATTCCTTATACAAAAATCTCCTTCAAATAGGTTTAATATAATTTTTTTTGCTGGAGATTTAAATGGTTTCACAGGCCTTTTGGTGGTATATGTAACCACCGTATTCAACTCTGCCAAGGAGGTGATTCACCCTCCATTGCGTTTTGGTGTAGATCTGGTTAAAAGGGCTGATCCTGGATTTTTTTTTAGTTTTTTTAAACTTTCGTCAGCATTACAAGATAAGTTATTTTGTTACATTTTAAACAGATCATTGATAAAATAAATATTTGGATAATTTTTGTTTGTAGATCTGGTTTTTTTGGTAATGAGTTTGTTGAACTGGTTGAGATCCATTTAATAATTTAGAAAGTGATGCACCTGATTATGCAGTGGTTCCACTGGGCTCTGTGTTTGTGGAAGATCTTATGACTTCAAACAATCTCCTGCATCTGTTGAAGTCCTTGTGACTCTTCCCCCATCTCCTATTTTGTCATCCTCTCATCATCCATTCATCAGTTCCTTCCTCTCTTTGCACCGATGCATGTACATTGTGTTAGTCGTGGCCTCAGGTTATTAATACCTTTTTTTAATCTGCACATCTCACTTCATTTTCATTCCCCACTCACTTTTGTTCACTTTGTTCTTTTTCAGCTGATGGTAATATGTGGCCTACTATTACCCAATATTAACATACTGCATAGTTTCTTCACTATAAGACTTTCCATGTTGTTTTTTAGGAAACATAATCCAGGATGTACTTTTTGTTGTCAGGTAATAGTAACATCAAACGTCCCTTTACGATTTAGAAAGCCTCTCTCAAAAGTTAACTTTTGAGGAGCCACTGCTATCGAAGCACCTTGTGACTTCTTCAAGTTGTGCAGCTAAAACCACATTACTCATCTTCTCTGGAAGTAACTGATTCTTAGGAGATTACTGTGGCATTCTGTGTATATTTAAAATAAATGCTTAAAGCAGAAATTTTGAGTAAAATGAATTCTGCATGTGTTTTTCTCTTGGACACTCAGTCTTGATTTGTGAACATGAACAAGTTTCCCCCGGGGGTTTGGTGGATATGGGAATCATTACTTAACAGCGACTAGAGCAAACACATTAAATATCTCATCCCTCCCTCCTTCCTCCTCCACCTCTGCCCATCCAGACTCCTCCTTACTCCCTAGACTGCCGTGTAGTTTAAATACACACTTTCCTGACAACCACACGCCATTGATCCGGGTCAACACACACACACACACACACACACACACACACAGCTGTACAAGTCAAAACCCAGGAGATTGTTCTGTTAGAAGTGGATTATGGTCGTACGTGTGACTAAGTGCTTGCTGTGTGTATGTGTGTGTGTGTGTGGTCAGGCCAATAAAGGGAGTATGTTTTATGACAAGTGAAACGAGCCCAGTGAGAAGCTGCCTAGTTCAATACCTCATCACATGGGCCAAATTGTGCTGTGTTGATGACACACACACACACACACACACAGACACACACACACACACACACACACACGCAAAAACTGATGTTTCTGCACCGGAACTCATTTCCCCAGAAATTATCCATTAAAAAAATGACAGTCACACTGAGGAACCGTTCACATACTCACTCAGAATACATACACAATAATAACAGTAATCACACACAACCGAATGAAAACTAAACAAAACATCAATAGTTGGAGGATGAGTGAGAGTCTGAAGACTTAAGTCAGTAAAAACTGAAATGTAAAGTAGTGAAGGCCAGGCGCGTCCCTCTGGTACTGTATATTGTGAGGTTGAAAACAAATAGAGTATCAAACAAGAAGAGAGGTTGCACCTTGGAAAAACAACTCCAGTTACTATCTGGACATTTTCTTTATAGCCTTAATATTGTCCTGTGTCACAGCTCAGTATTCAGAATCTGTTTTGCCGAAGGAATCTAGCAAAATTGTTGAGATTTTATTCTGTATGGTGAAGTATAGTTAGACATTAGGAATGAGATACTTCAGCCAGGTTGAACTCTGTTAAATTATGCTGCTACCTGGTCTCTGGGTCCTGTTAACATAGACCTGCAGTCAGATTATACAGTTTTTAGTACCAGTTTTGCCTTAAGGCCGGCGCAAGCTTCTGTGTTTTCAGGGACACGCAAGCGCAAGAGTCCCTTGCGTGCTTGCGTACCCCTTCTTCCGTACTTGCGCGCATCGCCAAATGTTTCTAACTTTACGACAAAGCTACGCAAGCCTCACCAGCCCACAAGGCTGTGATTGGTCTGCTAGCTACATCCTTTACAGGGTCGCATTCCCGGTTTCATGCCCCATAATAACGGCAGAAACCACAGAAGATTTAGAAGAACAAATATGGACCAAATAGAAGAGCGTTTGGCAGAAGAGATTCCGAAAGTATGACCACTTGTATAACCCGTCACTGACGGAATACAAGGACAAAGGATGGCCTGCAATTCCTGGAAGGAGATCTCGGCTAACGTCGGTTTGCAGGTCGACGAGTGTACGAAGCTACGGAGGAAGATCAGAAAAAAATTTGTCCGCCAGAAAAAGGCTATGAGGAGCAGCAGTGGCAATGTAAATAAACAGTCGCCGACGACTGCCACACACAAAGAAGGCATCTCTGAGGTCGTCTTCGACAAAAAACGTTACTCCGACTAGTGTTCTGGCGGAGAATTGCTTTGCAACACGCGCATCCCTTAGAGAATGGTAAATGGCTTTGTATTTATATAGCGCTTTTCTAGTCTTGATGGCCACTCAAAGCGCTTTACAGTACAGTTTTACATTCACCCATTCACACAGTGCATCTATTCACAGCACTTTGTTATTCTATGGGGGGCTATTCGGGGTTCAGCATCTTGCCCAAGGACACTTCGGCATGCAGATGGGTCAGACTGGGGATCGAACCGCCGACCTTCAGGTTGGAGGACGACCACTCTACCCCTCAGCCACACCCGCCGACCATCAATTAAAATGAGTCCGTCGACACAACTGCGTGAAAAGCCGCAGACGCAGTTGCAGAAGCATGCGGTGGCCTTTAGTCAGTCGGTACAACAAAGTGTTTAGGTTAAATATGCAAATAGTCACTGTTGACGATCCATCCAGAATTACAGGTGACGTTTTGCCAAAGAAATTACAGTCAAGGCCGGAATGTCAATGTGAACTTATCATGTCATGTGAAATGTATCAGGTTGTGCCTGTTTCACAATGGACAAACAGAGAAGCACAATGAAATATAATTAAAGCAGATAAAGGTGAATGACCAGAGTTGTGTGCATGCTCTTCCCAGCATCAGGAAAGTGGTCAGTGTGTGGGTTGTCTGAGGTGTTTTTTTTGGTGTTTTTTTTCATAGCCTCCTCATTTCTTTTGTATTTGGTGGAGAAGAAAAGTAAAGTCTCTTCAGACTCTGCAATTAAATGCTGTGAGTCGAACAGTAATACAACGCATTGCTGCAGCAAATGAGATGTTTGTGTACACACTGCTGTTTAATACCCATATCAGATTTACCCACAGGCAAAATAAAGGTTACCTTGATAATTTGTGAAAAACATGCATGCAGCCAGTAAATAATAATGCAGGACAGATGCACTCACTTACTGTACACACACCAACCTGCAGACACACAGACACGCACGCACACACCCCTGCCTGGTCCGAACAACATGCTCCAATTAACAACTCCTTAATCTGCGCTCAGCACACCCCCCACACCCAGAAAAGAACCCTCAGAACCCCGGAAACCTTTGGAATCGTCGAATCAAAGAGCAGACATCTCTCAACAAGGAAGTAATTGGCCTGACCCAGCGACCTCTGGTACCTTCCAGGGACGCATCGAATAAGAAGCAGCCACTACGAGACACACCCACGCTGCTAACTAGCGCCTTGGTTGCTTCAAAACGCGTGAAAACACACACTTAATGTATACAGCAGCAAACACACAAGCACACGCAACGATACGTCATTAGTGGCCCTGCTTCCCTCATTGCTCATTAGAGACAAACTAGCCAGAGATGTTCACTTGATGGGGAGGCAAAGTGGCTTCAACTGCCCCCAAACACACACACACACATACGCAGGCATGTGCGGACAACGGGTCTCCATCTAGTGAGGACAAGAAGCTGCAGGGCTAATAAGGCAGTCTTGCAAATAGAGAAGAAAGAGGAGAGGGAAGAAAGAAACGATGGAGAGACTTCCATTCCTCCCCACTGTTTAGAGGAGTTTAGATTGATGTTGGGACCGACAGATTGAGACTTCTTTAATTAACCTCACAGGAAGGGAGAAATGTCTCTACACTAGAAAATGCCATCATTACTGTCCGGTGGATACTGTACATCGATCTAATTGGTTATAGATAAAACCAGTTTAACTTAAAAAAAGTTTGTCTCTCAGAAAAGGCATTTTTCAACAATTTCAGAGATAATGAAAATAATGCCTTGCTCAAGTTTACTTTGTGCAGTCTAAAGGTACATCTTTGACATGTAAAAACCAGAAAAATAACACTTTAACATGCAGAAGTGTGAAACTAAAATGACAGAAACTTTGTCTGAGAAAAAATGATTTGAAGTGTATTATGACTTTTTTGTTAGGCCCACATTCCATCGGATAACATAGGAGGCGTGGTTTAAGACCAATACTGCAGCCAGCCACCAAGGTACAATTAGTTGTTTCTGGTTTTACCTTTGAGGAGCTGTCATGTTGTCCATCTTTATATACAGTCACACGTGTGAGTAAATAAACACAAATGATATAAGGCACCATAATAGTGCACCCATTTTAACTTTTTATTATCAGATAATACAAAACGACATGCTGTCGATACTTCCATGTTTGAAATAAATTTAAAGTTTCTTCAAAGCTGCAATAATAACTTTTTTCCGGCCCCTTTATACAAATCTTTTACATATCATTTGTGTACTGTATGTAAACTGCTATTTCAAATACTACATATTGATTAGTGCAGTTTTTAGAAAGTAAAATTTATTGCAAACAAATAAGGTTTCCCTAACTCTACACCTTTGCTAACATTCAGCCAGCACGGCAGATAGAACACGTTAAAGAAAACAGTAGCATACATTGCTATATCTTAATGAAAAGACTAATGTAAATTCAAACGTGCAATTTTCCTTTAGAGGACCTAAGAAACATTGCAATTCAGTATTGCTCCGCTGTCATGAAGCAGGATAATTATTTTATGATGAACTGGTGCATTACTTACTGAAAAACCCGCAGCACAATGATCACAGCCTACACATGTATCCTAAATATATTATATTCACCTGTGATAACACAGTGTAATGAAGGTGTTTGTCAGCCATTGCCAGGGTTGCAGGAGTTAAGTGATATTCATTCTATATACACATACTACGTGCTGTATGCTAATGAGGCCACTTTATTTTCTGGACTTGGAGAAAAAACTTGTATCATCATCTCATTGGTATATATTGTTAACCATGTGTTAAATATACTATTTGCATTGTTATCAGTTATAAATATGTTTCCCCTTCACATCGAAGGGACAAGCTGACTTAATTCCATATCAACATTCATTTAAATGCAACCAGGTTTCTGGGTGTAATTTATCGAGTGCACAGTTTTCCACACCATGCATGTGTATACACATTAATTTGCACAAGTAATGCCTAGTATATATACTCAAAGCAGAATTTTAATAAGCTCAGAAAACGTATGAAAAAATGACACACACATGCTAATGCACACATACGCAGACACACATGGACGTATATGCACATTAATCTAAAACACGCTCACACAACTGCACCATAATGCTCATCATTGCAATCTCCCACGCCATTGCCCCTCCTTATTTAAACACACACACATACATATGTTCACTCTTAAAAACACACTCACCCTCCTCATTTCACTGCGCGTGCACCATACGGGACACAAAAAGCACACACAGACAAACACACACGCTCTGTTAGTTAATCACTGTGTTAGATAGAGCGGACGCAGCCTATGCTAATGTCTCAGTTAATGCCTCTGTGGCTCTCCTTGAGAAATATATTTATCGCTTTATTATGGGCTCGTTTCTATAATTCATAGGAAGCACGCCGTCCTAGATCACCCCCAGATGAATAGAGCCTGGAGAGCGGAGAGATGGAAGTGTAATTCACTAAGGTCTGCTGCTGCTCCTCTTCACTTCTCTCTCTCCCTCGCCTTCTTTTTTCTTTTCCTCTGTATCTGTTGTTATGGATCATTATATTATGATAGCTGTTGGTTGTGCATGCACCATTAATGATGTTGCCTCGTGGGTGAGACCAACTGTTTGAGCAAGTACAGGCCCTTCTGGGAGCAATCAGAGGGAGAGAGAGAGAGAAATTATATCAAATATTCCAGCACCATCCTTACTTGAAGTTTTAGCAATTGGAAATTAAACGTGTCAATCTATCTTCGTGTCAATGGGAACTTACACCAGAAGCATCATGACTTTGTCACTGTGAGCTTGTTCTCTTCATCTTGTCAGGTCTGTCTCACATCTTACATCCCTGAGAGTGCCAATGGTTAAAAGTTGAAAAAAATGCCAACAGGCAATAAGCTCTGCATATGGTCAGCTGTTAAACTAAAGGAATCACTGACAACCAGGGAGATCGTAAATTATTTCTTCTATTCAACAGATTATACGGGTTTACTCGCAAAAGATGGCGAAAAAAGAACAGCTACATAAAGATGCCAGCGGTCAAATATAATGAACAGATATGTCAGCATGTGTAAAATAAGAATACCTGATATCTTGACCTATACTATATATTATTACCTATATTATTTACCTGTATTTACCTTATTTACCAGTAGTATTTAGAACAAAAACAAATTCAGGGATGGGTTAGATCAATAAAACAGTCACTATTGTATAAACACTTTGGAATGAGCACAGGTCACCTGATCAGGTGGTCGTCTTTGACTGGAAAATGTTCAATCTTAGTTCTCACGTCAGTCTTTCCTAGATGTTCATGGTGTCGCTTAAACACCATGATTAACATAGTAAATCAATTTATGAAGCATGCCAAAGGAAACCATAAATAAATGAATAAAAGACAACACTCATATAATTGTAATTAATGCTGCATTAGGAGACAGTTGTTTTGTTATATAATAGCTGCATTTTAGGAAAAGGCACAAAGTGACACAAAGAGGGGCAATATTCCAAAAACGAAAAATAAAACAAAGTAAAAACGGTTTACAATTTTGTCCTTCTTTGTAAAAGCACCTTTTCTGTATCATTATCCTCTTCTGTGTTGCATTGCCGCCCCTTTGTTTGGGACTCTTTCTGACGGTCTGTGAGCTAGTGGAATAGAGTAAAATCATTATTAATAAAATGAAAGAAAAAAAGGAGGTAAAAGGAGAAGTGAGATGATTCTTCTCTCCCGCCCGGGGGAGCGACTATTTGCTCTGACATTTCCTTTGCCTACTTGAGTGTTTTCCCTAAATCATCACGACTGTTACAAGCCTAGATAGGGAGGGAGAAGGAAGGAATTGTTGGTACAGAGGTAGCTTGAGAAAGAAGAGTGGAGTCATGTAAAGAACTGAAATATAGAAATAAAGGGAGAAATTATGCATGCTAATTGCTGTTGCCCATCATGGTCTAATATGTGCAGCACCTTTTCCCCACTGTCACTATGTCTCTCTGTCTTTCTCTCTCTCTCACAAACACATGGACCTGTCTGTCACTGTCTGACTGGCCATCTGCAAGACTAGGTGAAAATCCTGGTGTGTCGGTGGGCCATCAAAATATCCTTTGTCGTCCTCAGCAGGCAGGCGGAACTTGTCATAACACCGATACTTGCCGCTTTAGCCGTTGAAGTTACTGCGACAGACATGCAGGTCTCAGTTGGCAGGCCGAGCTCTGCTTAAGACCTGTGTACTCGTCACTAGAATCAGTTGCACACGACGGGATTACTGCATGCAATCAAAATAATCAAGCCTCATTGGCAACCCCTCCCAACCCCATGTGAAATATCAGCAGATATATAATTTTGACATTTGCTCAGGTCAAATTGACCAAAACCCACCAAAACTGTCAATGTACAACATGTGTGTTTGAAAAAAGAGGGAGGAGGAAAGAGGGAAAAAGAAGCTAACCTAAGCCTCTCTTTCTCTCTCTTACACAGGCACGCACACATGCACACACAAACACGCACACACCGTCCATCCATCCATTCGGCAATCATCTTAGGGCAAGCATTACCAATGTTTCCTACTGTTTCTGAAGGGGTCATGGAGGTGATTTTGTGTGTGTGTCTTTGTGTGTGTTTACATGTGTGTATGTGTGTGTGTGTACTGGCTTTACTAGTTGTGGCCTGACAGAGGTCTGGGTCACAGCACATTTACTCACTGACATGACTCTAATTACACACACACACACACACACGAGCACACCCACACACACATATTTCTAATTATGTCGCATGCTGTGTCACTGCACAGCGGGAACAAGGACCACAGGGGCCACAATAACTTTTACTGTCCCTTTCTTCCCTGATATGACCCCTCTCTCCTCTTTCCATCCCTTTACCTCATGAGATTGCGATTCAGATAAGATGTGTTCTTGTGTGTTGTTTATATTTGTTGTATGTGTGTGTGTGTGTGGATGTATAAAGGGAAGTCCAACTTGGCTGACTTTTCCCTTTTTGGACACATGGCAGTCACATTTTTCGTTAGTACTCATACCCACATATACAGATGATAAATCCATGGGATGTCATGTCCTTAGTTTTGAAAGCTGGAAGAGATAAGATCAGGGCAGAATGACAGATTAACAAATTGTGCTTCATCACTCATCACTTTTTCCTCAACTTTCTCTTTACGTTTGCATTAACTAGACTTTGCTAATTCACTTAAGCACAGAGGAAAAACTCAACATGAGTATTGATAAAAATGGTTGGATTAAATTTGTTTTTTTTAATTAATATTTTTACAAAATATTAGATAGGATTAACACAAAGAGCAGTTTCTTTTCATGGATTGATTTTCCAACTCATACCTTAGTCAGGGTTGGGGTGGCATTCTAACTGTGGACGTCCCGGATATGTCCTTGGGACGCCCAAACCACACCTCTCTAAAGAGCTGCGTGTGCATTTACCGTCCAAAACCCTTTAAAGCACAAGAAAGCTAAGCAGCAACATTTCCCTGATCATCATATTGACAACCCCTTGATAGAAATGAAGACACTAATTTGCTTAAATTGTTTTGTCATGCCCTTTGGTTATGCAGATGTGACAAATTAAAATCTGATCTTTTGGTTTAATACACTCATAATCCATAGTGTGCTATTTCACCAGTCAATTCCGTTTATAAATGATGATTGGATGGCAGCGCATATACTAAACTAGGTTTCAAAGGTTTGTCCTGTTATATGATGCACATGAGCTATGTTTTTTTGCATGTGATGACATGAGATGAAACATATTGAGTGTAAAGTAAAAACATGAAGACGGAGATTTATCCATTTATTTATGATTTAGTAAATTGTGGTGCAGTTAAGTGAATATGATTAAATAAAAGTCTATTTCAGATCAGATAAAGACAGTATCGATGTAAAGTCAAAAACTTTAATCTCAATTTATCATGAGCTCAGATTATGGATTTTGGAAGGCCAGGGTATTGGTTTAACATACTGAACGATTTTTCATTAGAAAATGATCAAATTCAATAATAATTCAGTTAAATGACTAATAAGACATTTTTATTGTGCCAGAACACAGATGGGTATGTACATTGTACAATGCCCAGTCCGACTTCACTGCTAGGTCATTTTCCTTCTACTTCCTTCACTTTTATGCTTGTAAAACTGAGGGTAACACTATGAGAAGAAACTGTCTGAGAGTTCTACTGTACCCGTCTCTCTCCATATTGGTATATGTTTTACCCCACTGTAAAGTGTGGTCTTTCAACACCGCTGTAAATACTTGCATTTAGAGCTTCTTGTGTTTACTGAACTTTTATGGGAACAACTATAAAACATTAGTGCTAATTTGGAACAGTTGTTCTCATGTTGGGGTCAAATTGGACAACAAAAAATTCCCCACAATGGCCCAAAGAATTTCATGTTATCAAACAAGGAATGTGTGGTCAAATTCTGATCTATATTTCCGTCCTTGACGAAAGGTTAGGGAAGAGCCTCTAAAGGTGTAAATGGTGTTGGGAAGTTGATTAGGACTAAGGGGGCACTCCACTGCCTGCTTGGCCCTTAAAGAGCTCTTTATTCTGACCGTGATGAGTCCAAAGGAGCACTCTCTCCAACCATCCAGGGATGGTCTAGCCAACGAGGCAGGCAGTGACAGACAAATGCAGAGCAGGGATATAAAGTGCCTCTTCACACTGCCAGTTAATAGTACCAGAGTGGGGAGCAGGATGGGGGGGAACCTCTTGGCTGCCTGACCTCACGAAGAGCTCTCAATTGTGGGCTCACTGAGTCCCGGATGCCAATCTCTGTCCTAGACCTCCAGCCCTTCAGCCCTGTGGGGTCAGAGCTAACCCCACAACCCTACTCGGGAGGCCCAGTAATAGGGCCGGGATGAACTCTTCAAGGGGAATAAAAGCCTCTTCTGTCCCCTGGGCTCTGGCTTTTTATACTGGGAGAATTTCCACTATCTGACAAAACTGTTCCCAATACAGTCCTGACATTAAAGTTCGTATCCCAACCGAGTTAGAGTTTTCCATGATATAACCTGGTGAAGATGATCAATAGTCCATAAAAACCCTCAAATAGAGTGTGTAGTAAGACATTATGATTTAGGACTTAAAAATTGATGAACGTGAAAATGGACCCCAACATAACAGTTTTGAAGCTCAAGTGGAAACAAAGCCACTGTTGAGTAGAGGGGAAGAGCTGCAGCGTAGAGGACATGTGAAGAGGCAGAGTGGAAGTTAAGTGGAGGGATGGAGTGGTGAACCGGAGTCAGGGTAGATGAGAAGAGATGCAGAGATCAGCACAGGTCAGAGGAAAGTTGATCAGGAAGACAGAAGAGGAGAGAGAAGAGGATCATGAAGTCCAATTCTGAGCTACACTACAGCATGTTGCTGATGTTTAATCATATAGTAGTATAAAACAAAACTTAAATACCTGCAGTTTGTTACAGGGCAAATTTTAAACCAGGATTTTTTTTAATCAGCCTAGCCAGTGGCTTGAGGCATTACGTTTTGTGGTTGTTCGACATTTTTAGGGCCCGAGCACCTACGGTGGGAGGCGCTATTGTATTTCGAAGGATTTGTATGTCCCTTTGGGCCTTTTCAGGGCCTAGACATGCTCAAATTCTTACCAAAGTTTGCAGGGAATTCAAAACCCCAAAAAGTAATTTTAGACTAGAGTAATTTGAAATGGGCATGGCAAAATAGCTCAACAGCGCCATCTAAGGAAAAGCCCGCAGTCAGCTTTCACCGATCTTCACAAAAATCGTAGCCCAGATGTATCATGACTAGAAAAAGAAAAAAGTATTGAGATGCAATGGGAAAAAGTGGCCATTTTATCAGTTTTCTTTGACGTACTTGTCCCAGGGTTTTCATCAGATCAACTTCATATGGATATGAGTGTCATCACAACAAGATGGAGACATAAACTACCTTGAATTTTGAGTTTTCATCACACTGTATGATCGTGGCATGGTGTAAAAGTTTGATTAGACGCCATCAAAACACGATGTTCTGTATCTCAGACATACATGGTGCAATCGACTCCAAACTAGACATGTAAGACAAGAGTCACGGCTTGACGACATCTACACAGACATTTTTAATTAAAATCACAGCACCCCTGGTGGCAACAGGAAATGTCTTGTTTTTGGAACATCTTACACTTGGAAGTATTTGTGTAACAGCACCCCCCTGAAGATATTTATATGGCTTTAAGGAATGGGCATGACAAAATAACTGACTAGCGCCAGCTAAAGTGAAGCCCTGCACCAAGATTAAAAAATCTGAACTAAAATCAATAGGGACATTTGTCTTTTCATGACAAACAAATAAGTCTGATGAACTGGTCCTTGGGCTTTTATTAGATCAACTTCAACTTCTGTGATGTCATCTCAACAAGATGGACATATAAACTACCTTGGTATATGTGATTTCATCACACGGTGTGACCGTGGCGCGGTGTGACATTTTGATGATTCGCCAAAAAAGAGGGATTTATTATACCTCCTCTGTGCATTGTTCTTTCAGCCTCAAACCTTATTCACACATTCACTGTCCCGCCCTGATCAGAGCCATATCTATATTCACTCATCATTACAGCGCCACCTGCTGGCTACAGGAAGTGACATGTTTTAAGATTGATGAACTGCTCTCGGCTGTTTTGCGAAATGCAGCTCAAATGAGGTAAGCCTCGTTTTAAAACTAAATTCGATTAAGATAAAGTTTTCACTATGGGGTCTAACTTGATGGGGTGGACCGTAATGCGTGCTCCAGCGGTGCATGACAGATGCAGGAAGTTAAGCTTTTATCCTTGCCGCAGTGAGCAAAATGCATGCAATGCGGAGAAGTGCGCTTGGACATTGATCGCTCTCTCCACTAACCGCAACAGGCTTCAAAATGCGTGTACTCGGGCCCGTCACTGCTACAACGTAGCCCTAGTTATAAATACAATTTGTCAATTGCTTTGATCTCAAAAAGTATTTTTTTAGGCCTTGTGCGATCGACGTCTCAGGAACACCTCCAGGGATTACTTTCCAATTTGGTACAAATGTTTACTTGGTCTCATGGATGAACTGATGTGGCGATCAAAGATCAAAGGTCAAGGTGCCCTCACAAAGGGTATTTGGCCTTTTGAATATGACATCTAATTGTCAAAATTTTGGGATATTACTCAAATTTTAACCAGTTGCTTCTTGGATAGTGGGCAAAGGTAAAGGTCATTGTAACCTGATATCAGTCTGGAAGAAAATGTATGTAGACTGAAACTGCACTGGTCGGTGGTGGTATACAACTGTAGGGCTGTATTTGCAGTTTCATCTTTTATGGATTATCTGGTATTGCACATGGGCAAGCCATTGTTCGATTGGTTGATCGGAAATCAGAAATGATGTTAGAGTTTATTATTCAGCCAGCCATACATCCTCAAGCCATTTGGTTAAAGATGTTTGAGGATGCCAGGAAACAGCCACACACATAACAAGCTTGTAAAGCTCCAATGAGTTGTTTTCCAAGTCTGGTAAATAACATCATATTACATGATAATTAGTCAACTTTAAAGGTTGTTGTGGATTTTGTTACCCTCACAAAAAACAATAGAGGAGTTTCAATCTTTTTATCCAACTCTCAACAAAAAAGTGGTTATATTTGATTATATTTCCAAAAATGTTGAAAGATGTTGAACGAAACAAATCACATTTTATTCTGTATTTTTATTTCAAATATGTTACATTTTAGAGATTATCTTTCCTCTTATATCAATACAGCCATCCATATTCAGTCCAAAACAAAACTGATTTCACAGTTTTGTGATGAGAACCTTGACTGCATGTCCTGCTCGGAGTCCTGATCTCAAACCCCACCCAACACTTCTGTAATGATCTGGAATATCGACTGTGAAACTTGGCATTAAATAACTGAGGCTGAATAATTTCATGTATCTCTCTACTAATAATATCAAAATGCCTATACCATTAACTATACAATATACACATATTTGAAAAGATATAACAATATAGTTATATCTATTGAATATCAATAACGCAGACAATTGTGATAATGTAATTCAGTCAAATCCAGGGAGGATAGATGTATTTATATTACACATATATTTCCCTATGTCACTCTAATTGTAATGCCACCTCCCCCTCTGCTTCCTCCTGTCTTCCCCTGTGACGGCATGACACAGTGGAGGGTGCAGTCACATTAAGGTCTATGCAGGGTTAAACTCTAGCACTCTTATTCCATGTGGCAATTAGGCAAGCAGGCATTTTGGAGCCATTGGGATTGCTTTAGTCACTTGTGGAAGGTAATTAGGTGCATTTTATGTAAATGTGACCAGGAGAAAAACAATTGATTCTCTTCCTTTGCTTTTTTCTTAAATTTCTCTACTCTTCGTCTTCTTCCCCATCGCGTGTCTTGTCCCGCGTCACAGTCCCTCCCTCGGTTGCCACAATGTCGACAAGCCTCTTCCTCCACCCACCGCGCACCCCAACCTCTCTCTCTTTTTTTGTCTCTCCTTCCCTTCATCTCTCCTTCCCCTTCCATCTCCCGCGTCCACATTTCCCAATCTCCCACAACACCTATCTTCCACCCTACAAATCTCCCTCTTTCTCTCCCTCTCTTTCCAAGTCAGACCACTAATTAGAATTCTGTCACTAAGTAAATGCATTGTGACCGCTGGCTGACAGCTCCATGTGTGTGTGTGTGTGTCCATGTGTGTGTGAGTGTGTGACAGTTTGGGCAGCTTGTTGGCGGTGACGATGGCAGCCGCCTGGCATTTTTAACGTGGCAAGGTGCTGCTCTCGCCACTGACCTGACAGTCATTTAAATTACACAGAGGATGGCTGCTGCTGTGTGTGTGTGTGTGTGTGTGTGTGTGTGTGTGTGTGTGTGTGTGTGTGTGTGTGTGTGTGTAAGGAGAATGAGAGGGAGATTGAGGAAGGACCATTAGTAGCTGTGGGATAATTCACTGACTCGCAGGTTGACTGATTGTGTCGCTGACTGACTCACTGACTCATTGTTGGAAAACAGACAGATAGGAGAGGCTTGTTTACCATGTCAGCTCACCAATATAACACAATCCTCCATCTCTCATGCACACACACACATGCACACACACACACACACACTTGCAGAAAATGCGTATAATGTGAGGAAAACAGGAGATGAGACGAGGAGGAAAATAAAATTGTGGAATAGGAGCTTAAAACAAAATTGGCTTTCATTGCCTGACGTCCCACTGTTGATAAAGAGATTGACAGTGATGGAAGGAAGGAACCAATGAGGTGAATAAATCCGTAAACAGCATTTACCTGCCGAAGCTTTTTAAGTCTCACTAGCATTATCAGATTGTTTTCAAAAAGTTCACTATCTGTCCTTCAGCACCAAATCCCCCAAACATCTTATTTTGGGCATCGGAGCCTGAAGCGCTTTACATATACAAGTTTTGTTTGAAAAGAGAAAATTGATGGTGTACACAAGCAAATCCAGAATGAGAACCGAAAAACATTTTGTAGTTGTTAAATATCAACAGCATTTTCAAAACACATTTTTTCACATCTAAAAAGGTTCAGCATTTTCAACTTTGAGAGTGTTGTTCAAGACATAAAATCAACTCAACAAGTTGCCCATGTGCACATGAACGCCAAAATAAATGTATCTGTGCAATCCATGAACATGATGCACGACTAGAGCACCATCCCCCAAAGTTATGATTCAAATTTCTTGGGAAAGAAGTGATATCTGAGTGACGTGGTAATTCTATTGCATTGCTAACTGCATTCAGTCACGCCCATCTGAAAAGTCATGTATTTCCCACTATGTAGATTCATCTCCATACCCACAGAAGAAGTACAATGGGCAAGTTGTGTCTGCAGGTGAAGGAATATTTTCATTTGACTGCAGAATGTAAGTATCTGGGGGAAAAAAACACTTCTCAATGTGAGAGCACATTCTTTTCCTCTGTGTCTAAACAAAAGGTTTTTGTTGAGGTGGATTGAAAGACGTTTTTTTCTCAGGTTTTCAACCAACAATGACAACACAGAGTAAATGAACACTATAAAGATTTTTGTCTCATTTTGTCAAACTTCACGAATGAGCCTTGAGATTCAGTTTTGTCTTCCACAGTAACTGGTTTCTCTCAATCACAAAACAGGCTCCTTAACTTATGTGATGTGATCTTGTTAGACTCTTAGGTTTCTAACTTGATGGAAAGGATTTTTGCTTTTGTGTTAAGTATGTGCAACAAGTTGGAAAGAGTTTCAATGCAGAGTTAAAACAAGAGGGAGCAGGAGGAGAGCCAAACCTTTACCAGGAGACAGAGGGGCAGACTGTCACTTACTGCTCTGACTTGGCATCGTAGCGAATAAACCAACAAGCTGCTCTCTCAGATCCAGAGACTGTGACTCCAGAGAAGAACTGTCCACACTGTGTGCCATGTCATCCAAGCTTCTTTTTTTTGCATTGCACTGTAGGATGATCGTCATTACAGTAACTTTTACCTTTATGGACAATGCATGTTCTCAGGTTTAAATTTGTTACTTGATTCCTGACTTGTACACAGTCCTTAACATCCAGATACACACACTCAGCCTGAGTCCTACACTGGGTCAGATACAGACAGGTACTAAAAAGTTATGTAGCGGGTAAGAATTACATTTATAAAGATGAATGGGTGCAGGCATGTGTTGTGGGTTTGTGCAGCTTATTATGTAAATCAGCTCATGTAAAGCCTACAGCGAGCTGCAATGATTTGTTTTTAATTTTGAAAGCCAATCACACCACTTTTAACCATCTCGCTTCCAAACAGATACCTGTCATTACCAGCAGTGAATTAGCTCAGACAGAACTCAACCATCAAAACACCAGGACGAGGAAGCCATAGGCCATTTGATTTTAGTGACTGTGTGTAGCATGTGTGTTTAGTCGCGGGTGACAGGTTGAGTCACGGGTCGTATGTGAGAGGTCCGGGCAGCGGGTAGCAGTTCATCTCTGGTACGCAGCTCTGCCAGTTGGTGTGTGCATGTTTTAAAAAATGGACTCAAATGGCCCTCGGCTGGAACTCAAGTCTGAGCGTTGATCATGTGATTTTATGATTTATGGCATCATTGTGCCAGTCAGCAAAGGAAACACCAACATGTGTGTGGGAATGTGTGGGAATGTATGAGTAAGGTTCAAGGAGACCTGAAGCTTACCTGCCTATGTGTGTAATAGATCAAATGGTTCTCATTGGTCATTTTGTCCCATGAGTGAATACATACGCGATCATTATGTATTCCAGTGAGTGACTGTGAATTCACATTGTCCTCAAAGCTTTCCTTTTAGGATTTTTGCATGAAAAAGTTAGGCGATGGTGTGTTATCATTAGAAAAGTGAGTGTATCAAAGAAAGGGGAACGAATTTATTGCAAAGGACAAAGTGCAATGCAGTGCAGAGAGAGAGAGAGAGAGAGAGAGAGAGAGAGAGAGAGAGAGAGAGAGAGAGAGAGAGAGAGAGAGAGAGAGAGGAAGGGAACAGAGTAGACCCTTACAGAGCAGTCCCCTGAAGGAAAACAGTGCTCAGTGTCACCGCCAGCAGACAAGCCCCAATGACAGCCGCATGGTAAAACACCTCTAATGCACCTCTATGGGTTTTTACTGCTTCTCATATAGCAGCAAGGACACACACATGACACATGACTGCACACACACGCATACACACACACACACAAACACACAAACAAGCCAGAGCTGGGGACACTTGAGATTCACGTTTTTGTTTGTCACCGGGGCAACATGCTCCAGAACAAACTCACGCACACAATGTGGACATTTATTATTCACGCTTTTGTTTTGTACACAGACAACATGCTTGGTGGAGGGGAAGGTAGGGGGCAGGGAGAGGGGGGAGGCGGGAGGGAGGGAGAGAGAGAGATAAATAACAGTGATAAGTCTTGTCTTGTCAGAGGAGAGGAGAAAGGCTGAGTGACATATGATTGGTCTCCCGGTCGTGAAATATGCATGGCTTTTTCAGCAGCCAGAGGAGAGGAGTTAATTTAGGCCTCTCGCTATGCTCGGGGTAATTAAAAGAGATGATCGATAGTTTCCCCCCCGTGACTGATAACAACCGCCATGCACACACAAACACACACAAACACACACACGCAGACACTGACAATGCACCGACAACTGAACCGAGGATACATGCACATGACAGAACCTGCTCACACAAGCAGAAAAACAAACAGGGAATAGAGAATCGGAACAATGGCACCTTAGTCAACCAGCGTGTCACTTTACTGACAAATACGATGTTACAAGTTTCCTTATGTTAACGATTTTTGCATCTAAAGGAAAAATAGGTTCACCATGCGATGATCAATTTTGTCATGCTTACAATTACACTGAAGAATACTAATTGATATCGACCAATTCCACAGTAAAACACGTACAGTTTCAAAGAACACTGGAAAGAGAAAAGAATGAAGATCGTTTCCCACAACATAACCAACTAACTTTAATTACAGACACTCATGTCTACATCTGACCTCAGACCTTGACAATGCACTGACAAGTACACCGAGCATACATGCACATGACAGAACCTGCTCACACATTCAGAAAAACCAACAGGGAATAAAGAAGGGGAACAATGGAACCTTATTCAGCCGTCGCGTCAGTTTATTGACAAATACTACAATACAAGTTTCATTTTAAGAGGAGACATATCCAACTAACCATAATTGCATATACCATAACCATAATATAAACATTTAGCGATTTTTCTGCCACTGTAATAAAGCATTGAAGGGTAAAACAAAAGCCAGTGTCTGCTGGGAATCTCACTTTCTTCTACACACAACAGGTGTGAACTAAACTCAAAGTCTGTAAATTACATCAATTTATCACAAGTGGAGAATATTACTTAATTTGATAGCTTTTCTTTAGAGAATAATACACTTTGCTCCAGGGTTGGTTGATGTCAGCTTAATTGGCATATGAGGATGTATGCAGTGGAACATTGTGATGGACAATTCTTTGCCTCAAAGCTTTGTTTAATCCATGTACTGCCGGCGAATGTGTGTAGATGAGCTCTCGTGCTGTTCACTGGCCGCTGTGCTTCAGACAGATGACTATTAGTGTTGCACAACGAGCGTGTTAAGAGTTTCCCTCAAAGTGCAGACGATTGTCTGAGAAAGTTCACAGATTACGTTGCCAGTCGTTGTTTTCACCACTATTTCTCGTTCTTCTTTCCCTGTGAATTACAAAGGAACAAGATGTTGGGTCAACTTACACACAAGCAATACATTTAATCGATGGAATGATCAATATAATACTTCATGACAAAAATAATCGATAGCTGCAGCCCTTACCTCTACCCAATGGGTTCGACGACTGTGAAAGACAGTAGACTGTATATAATGATGAACGAAGTATGTTCCTCCCCCGATCCAGAAATGAAGCCAAAATATCTTGGATACAAGTGCTGCCATCTTGTATTAATGACATAACATGGAACCACAGTCTAGTGCCATGATATCGAGGTTCCATCGATACACACACTTGACCAATTAGGAGTAAGTCTCAGCTGGAATCTTGACATTTTACCCAATTTCAATCGAGTCAATAACAAAGTAAAACTTAGCGGGAAAATGAACAGTTCGGCCATACATTATTGTGATAAGAACTACCTAATATGACAAATCCACCTTTGTGAAAAATGTATTTGATGTGTATTTTGACATCTTAGTTTGCTCCATGTCCCATCCACTAACATGGAGGAGGCAGGGTTTATTATCTATATGTTAGCCAACCACTAGAGTGCAGTCATTTCGTCAATCTTCATATTCGGTATTCATATACCTACCAAGTATTGTTTGAAAATATCTGCCCTTTTTAAGACAGTGAAGCATTCCCTGATGATTATATACGCCAAAGTAGTACCAGCTAGGCCAGTCATAGGAATGTGAACCAATGCTACGAGTGATGCCCACTGAGTGATGAACTATTATCTAGTACTATCGCACTATTGCTCAGTTGGCGAGTGTCTGGTTCTTCACTCATCATATCTGTTTAAAAAAAAGTTGCCATGGATGGTTGTTATAATGTCATGGAGGTGGGGGGGGGGGGGGGAGTTGTTTACAGTCAGTTAACACAGCATCTTGGCTTCTAGATGCACCAGTTTTTTGGCAAAAAGGGACCCTTTGATTCAAACCTCAGACACTTTCTGCAGGGTCGCCATTATGTTGTGTGAGTCTTATCATCAGTAGCCTTCCTTTTTTGAACAAAGAAATACATAGAAAATAACAAAGATTTATGTTCAGTGTTCCGAGGTCTCTGTTAACAAGGCAGCGAAGAAGCGAGTTCAGTCCTCCAATCTCTTCCATAAACAGGCACTCTGTCATCAATATTGTAGAGGAATCCATACTGCAGGAGTAGAAGACTAATTAGAGCCGGCTTTAAATTATTTAACTCCCTCTGATTTTATTGATTTGTCAGTTCAGAGCTGTGACTCAGAGCTGTAAAATTGACTCTGCTGAAAGAGACATGCTCGTCTCCTGCTTTATGGCTGTCAGCACATAAACGGAGACAGACAGTGATGTACTAATACAGCCGCTCCGCGCTCGCCGACACACAGAACAAACACAATGAGACACACTGTAATCATACGCGTGGACAGAAGCGTACATGCACACAGTGGATTGTAAAACCATCAAGTCGCGGCATTAACCAGCATAATTAACAGGGCTGCAATTAAACACTCCCAACACGCACTCCACAATCACACACACTCACACACACACATACACACACAACTTGTGAACTAATTACCCCCAGGGATCCTAGTTAGCCACCTGTTACTAATATCTCAATTCAAGAATGACATAACATAACATCAATACACACAAACACACACACATACAGACGCCTTTGGTCAAAAGCCCACACAGCAATAAACAGCAGTTGTACTTGGAGCGGGCCCCGACTTATCTGCCTTGTTTGATGTTTGCTGAATTGGTTAAATGCCTAATTGGTTAGTTGTAGAGGGATTATGTTCAGATGACTGGGAATCAATTGACCGGGCAAGCACATTAGCATGTATGATTGACAGCGGCAGGAAATGATCTCATATAGGCTGCGAAGCAAATCAGGAGCAACGATTAACCAATCAGAGCAGTCAATAGATGGTCCACGGCTGGAGGTGAGCAGGAGCTTATGACAGAAGATAGTCAAATAAATGGTATTAATGAAACACCTTAACCTGCACTGGATTGATATTGAATGTTTTTTTTTTAAGAATGTGATGATTTGATTTGAATTACTGTTTGTGACTTTTGTTATTGTATCCATTAAGGAAAGGGAAGAGGTTTTCTCTACATTCTCTCGACTCATAAGATGTATAAGCTCCAAGGCTAGATTAGCCACTTCTGGCACAATACACGCACACTCCAACAGCTTGGTTACTGTTGCATTGTAGGAAATGTCGGAAGCCAGTGTCGACAAGGGAAGAAGACTGCATGACATACAAAAAGATTATATCTCTGCAACTGTTACCTTGAATCATTTTAAGTAGTTACAGCTCATCACTAATGACACACCTTATTGTTTAATCCTCAGTGAGTCTGTGCCTTGCTCAGGGGCATCTTATCAGTAGTTGTTCAGGAGGAGAGTGGTGTGTCACTTATTTACTTTCTACTTACAGATGGGCCTTAATAGGTTATCGGAAAGTGCTAGCCTTTCGTCTAAGTCTTTAAAAGTACGACTGCACTGTGATATACCAGTCGGTTGTAACAGGAAAGCTTTCTTTAGTGGCCCTCTGCAAGTGTGTCTTCATAATGTATGTGCACACATACATTGTGTCACATTTATCTATACACCTGATACCCTGGACATCTGTGGGTGTAGGTGCTTGGTCAGGTTCAAGTTCACGTGGGGGTTAACTGCTATTTAACAGTTGTATCTGCTAAATTGTCTGTTGCAGCTGTGGCCTCATGACGTTATGAGACAAAGGAAAAAAAGATAGGTACGGAGCTGTTGTCCAACCAGTGACCTCAGGCTATTGCATGGAATCCATTTTACAATTTAAAACCTATTTCCCAACCAGTTTCTATACGTTATTTGTAACATTGTTGCTTTGTCACTATTTCACCCGCAATTATTTACTAGAAAGCTGACCTGAACCGGCTCAATTTGCAGGTTATTTGTGAATCACCATAAGCCAAATGTACACGTGGATATAAGTTGCCTTGTCATGAGGAGTCCAGCTTGTTTGAAAGTGTTGGGTATTGTGTTTTGTGGCTCTGGATGAGCTTTGTTGAGTTGGATTATTTTGCTTGAGTTATATCATGTATGAAAAGCCAGGAAATCTCTGCTACTTTGATTCTCACACACACACACACACACACACACACACACACACACACACACACACACACACACACACACACACACAGAACAGCTGTCACCGATGACAACACAAGTTTTGCAGCCAGTATCTCTGAAACAACTCAAACTTATTCAACTCTTTCAGTTATGATGAGGGCAACACACGTGACTGTGATTAGACATTTTCAGTGTTCCTGTGTTTTGTCTATGTGTAGTGCGATCTTGTAGAGTGTATGTTTTGTCAAGGTGATGTTTTCTTTACTTGCTTGTGTTTCTTAAGTGGCTTTCATGTTTTTGCAGTCACCTTATTATACAATTATTCTCAAACTTTACCGGTTGAGTTAAATCTGTACAACAAAAATCGATTGAAAAAGGACTTGGGGACAGGTGTGATGTTCTTGACACCATTGCTGACTTCGACAGTAGCAGGTATCAGACATAAATGACAAAGCGCCATGTCCACTGTTAGATTCAGCAGCCAACAGCACAGCAGCAGATGCCTCAGATCGCGGAGCACTGCAGTCAATCCGTCACTCTCCAATCATTTATCAAGCTCTCTCTCTTTCTTTATCCCTCTCCTTCTCTCCTTTTCTCTCTCTTCATTTATCAAACTCTCCAAATCAAAAGAAAACCAGCAGACCCTGAGGAACACCTGGCCTGCAGTGACAGCAACCCTGAGAAAAGGCTCACGGCAACAAAAGAATTTCATTTCTAACCCCAGTGTCAATCAGCAGCAAAGAGATGTGACTATTTTTCATGTAGCTGGAACCGTGGCGGCTCTGCAAGCGCAGGGCTGACTGGACACAGATTAGAGGTGGCGTTACAGGCCACTCCCTCATTGAGCAACAGCCAGAGTGTGACTGCTGTCCCTCTCTATTACTCTCTCCCTCTGTTTAGCCCCCTGCAACAGAAATCCTTTCTTTTTTTATTTATTTATTTCTAACTCTTTCTTTCTTTTTCTTCGTTTCTATCTCTTTCTTTCTTTCTTTCTATCTCTCCTTTTTTCTTCCATTCATCCATCCATCCATCCATCCATCTCATACCTGTTCTTTTCCTCCATTTCTCCACCTGTCTGAGACATAAAGCTGGCCTGAAGAAAAGATGGATTGGACCGAGCTGAGCAGCTTGAACAAAACCTGATAAATCAGAGCAGTCACAGGTACTGATTTTATTTCATGCTGTATGCTCGAGCTGCAGTTTGGCTCGAGATCCTCAGGAGCTGATGTTGAATCCAAGTGGTGGTAAACTGTCACGGAGCGCCAGCAGCAACCGACCGTCAGGCTTCGGTTGGCCAAGTAAATGCGTTGCTGACTCACCTGTGACTGCTCGAACAAATACTTCAACATCTAGAATGGCCATAGATATCAGTCCATACAATATATCAGATTTTTCCATCAGATCCATTAATTATTCCTTGGGAAACTGGAAAATTTGACAAAACCCCATCTTCTCCCAGTGTGATTTTCTTTAAAACAAACAACACAGCATTATCAGGGTGTAAACCCCTCAGGAGAAACAAGACTAACCAGAACAGAGCAGCTCGGCCCACTGACACAAGCATTTAGACAAGAAAGAGACCCAGTTATTGCATAATTTACCACTAAACAGAAAAGAAAAACAGAAAAAAAAGTAGATTAATTAAAAAAATTAAGTAATAATATAACAAAAGTGACAATAATAACAAATACAACAAAATATATGAATGAGTTGCCATTCTACATAAACCCTCAAGTAAGAATGGAGGTAACATCTAAGAAATGTAATCCTCGGTATTAAAAACTGGGGATGCACAGTGTTTCCCACAGAAATAATTAAATCTATGGTGGTAACAGGGGTGAACACGGACGAAGGTCACTCTCACATGTAAACAGATTCAAAGTGACAGGTGCACAGACTGAAGAGTGAAAGATATGCTCTAGTGTGAGAGAGAGAACTGCATTGATGCCACCGCTGAAACGATGAGGTCCTGACTCTCTAAGTGTATGCATCAGCTGCAAATAGCATTGAGCGGACCAAGTTACAAATCTTTTATATTATTGTAAGAATTGTGAAAGAAAAAATAAGAGTGCCGGAAGAAGCAGGTATAAAGAATAAAGGGGTTTGGCACAAGAGGTTTTGGCGTGATGGCTCAGGCTGGTGTTGAGGTAAGTTTCTACTTGGGAACAGACACTGTGCTGCAACTATCTCTCCAGGATAACAAACCTACATTACCCTGCACTTAATGAACACCCACATGATGGAAGGAAATTCTCCACCAACCATTTCACATACTATACTTAGTCTTTTCACGTCCTTTCAAATGTGAATAACATGGACTGCATCACACCGTGTGTGGGGGTGCTTTATATGTTAAGATATGCATGTATGCGCCCAAAGAGACACTTAAGTTTGCATGTATGTATCTTCCTGTCAATAATTGTGTGTGTGTGTGTGTGTTTGTGTGTGTGTGTGTGTGAGGGGGCGACAGATGTATCCAGTGGCAGTCCCATGAAGAATGAAGTCACCTGGCTTTCCCCTGTCTTTGAAGGTCAAGGAGACCCACTTGCATATTCATGGTTGAGCGCGTGTTTGCATGTGTGTGTGAGTGTGTGGAACTGTGGGTACTCTTGCGCGTCCACGTGTGAGTGTGTGCCGGGATCGATGGCTTTTAATTGTTTTTTCCTGAGCTGTGGAAGGAAGTGCCAGCAGTTATTGATTGGATGGAGGAGTGGAAAGAGAGAGAGAGAGAGAGAGAAAGAGAGGATACAGAAAGAGTACAAAAGAGGAAGACGGAGAGAGAGACAGAGACAGCGTGGCAGACAAGAAGGAAATGTGACAAGACAGGGTGGCGACATGGAACATAGAATCATTGTCTAGTGGGTGGATGAGGGGGGAGGTGTGTGTGTGTGCGTAACTCTGCATGCTTGTATGCAAGTGTGTGTGTATGTGTATAGGGGGAGGGGAGGTGAGGTGTCATAGGGTGTCTGATCTTGATGCTACACACACATTGTGGCCACACTCACTAGGTGCATTATTGAGTCAAGTGTAGTGTGTGTGTGTGTGTGTGTGTGTGTGTGTGTGTGTGTTTTTCAGGCCTTTATTTTGTTCTTCTTTGTTATATTTTATGCAATGTTAAATCTTCTAGTTTCAATAGAAGTGAGATTGTGTCATGTGCTTTAAGCATTAAGTAAATGCAGATAGGTGCCCAAGATATTATGGATAATATAAAAGTAAAATAATAATATCAATGATTAATTAACCTGCCTGTGCTTCTTGAGTATTTGCTTTCCTCATATATAACAATTATTTAATAACTAATGAATATCTGGAATATTAAATGAAGAAATTAATTGATTTCAGATATATAGCAAAGAAACACTTAGCCATGCATTAAATAACATGGGAAATTAAAACAGGTCATTTTTGACCCATGTCGTTTGTGATGGCAGCACCAGCAACCACACACACTGAAATTCGGGAAACATGGTGGTAGCCCTCTCTTAATTCCTAATTTGCTTATTTGTTTCTTTTTGCATACTTAACACTTAATTTATTAAATAACTGGACACATTTTGATTTCATACGACATACTTTTATTTATTAAATACATTCTTTCTGTGATAATTAATTAAGTTTTCTTTGAGTTACCAGTTCCTGGGGGTTGTTGCCGGAGTCATCTAGCCATTCATCCAAAGGAGGCCCAGCTGCAGCAGACAACCTCAAATGGCTTTGAGCACTAATTGGACTGCACCATGTATCGTGTAATCATGGGGAAGGACATTATTTCCTTATCTCGATTTGTAGTTGTTAACTCTTTGATTATTGTTTGATATTTATATTTAATAAATTTCCCATTGTAATATTATATGGTCTTATACTGGGGTGTTATGTTGTGGCTGTAGTTTGTTTTCAAAGTTAGTATGTCTAAGACTATCCCCCTCTTTGGTTTTGAGTGGCTTGACCAGCCACCTTATACAGTGCCTTGCATAAGTATTCACCCCCTTTGGACTTTTCTACATTTTGTCATGGTATAACCACAGATTAAAATTTATTTCATCGTGAGTTTATGTAATGGACCAACATAAAATAGTGCATCATTTGGAAGTGGGGGGAAATATTACATGGATTTCACAATTATTTACAAATAAAAATCTGAAAAGTGTTGAGTGCATATGTATTCACCCCCTTTACTGTGAAACCCCTAACAAAGATCTGGTGCGACCAATTGCATTCACAAGTCACATTTGCAAGTCACATAATTAGTAAATAGGGTCCACCTGTCTGCAATGTAATCTCAGTATAAATACACCTGTTCTGTGATGGACTCAGAGTTTGTTGGAGATCATTACTGAACAAACAGCATCATGAAGACCAAGGAGCTCACCAAACAGGTCAGGGATAAAGTTGTGGAGAAATATGAAGCAGGGTTAGGTTATAAAAAAATATCCAGAGCTTTGAACATCTCTCTGAGCACCATAAAATCCATCATAAGAAAATGGAAAGAATATGGCACAACCGCAAACCTACCAAGAGGAGGCCGTCCACCCAAACTGAAGAGTCGGACAAGGAGAAAATTAATCAGAGAAGCAACCAGGAGGCCCATGGTTACTCTGGAGGAGTTGCAGAGATCCACAGCTGAGGTGGGAGAATCTGTCCACAGGACAACTATTAGTCGTCTACTCCACAAATCTGGCCTTTATGGAAGAGTGGCAAGAAGAAAGCCATTGTTGAAAGGGATCCATAAAAAATCCCGTTTGGAGTTTGCCAGAAGCCATGTGGGAGACACAGCAAACATGTGGAAGAAGGTGCTCTGGTCAGATGAGACCAAAATTGAACTTTTTGGCCTCAATGCAAAACGCTATGTGTGGCGAAAACCCAACACTGCCCATCACCCTGAGCACACCATCCCAACAGTGAAACATGGTGGTGGTAGCATCATGCTGTGGGGATGCTTCTCTTCAGCAGGTACAGGGAAACTGGTCAGAATAGAGGGAAAGATGGATGGAGCCAAATACAGGGAAATCCTTGAAGAAAATCTGATGCAGTCTGCAAAAGACTTGAGACTGGGGCGGAGGTTCATCTTCCAGCAGGACAATGACCCTAAACATACAGCCAGAGCTACAAAGGAATGGTTTGGATTAAAGAATGTTAATGTCTTAAAATGGCCCAGTCAAAGCCCAGACCTCAATCCAATAGAGAATCTATGGCAAGACTTGAAGATTGCGGTTCACAGACGGTCTCCATCCAATCTGACTGAGCTTCATCTTTTTTGCCAAGAAGAATAGACAAACCTTTCCATCTCTAGATGTGCAAAGCTGGTAGAGACATACCCCAAAAGACTTGCAGCTGTAATTGCAGCGAAAGGGGGTTCTACCAAGTATTGACACAGGGGGGTGAATACTTATGCACCCAACAGATGTCAACTTTTTTGTTCTCATTATTGTTTGTGTCACAATAAAATTTATTTTGCACCTCCAAAGTACTATGCATGTTTTGTTGATCAAACTGGAAAAAGTTTATTTAAGTCTATTTGAATTCCAGTTAGTAACAGTACATAATGGGAAAAAGTCCAAGGGGGGTGAATACTTATGCAAGGCACTGTATGTTCCCCTATCTCAGTTGACAGTTTTTTTTTTTTTGTGATGCTTTAAACTGGTCTCTATCTGTTCCTGGAGGCTAGTTTGAGTAATTTACCTTTTTTACTGGTTGTGAAATTTATCTTTTTGCATTTTGTTGATGGAAAGAAAATTAAAAAACAACCATTGTTCAAGAAACTCTGTGGCTCGCTGGTCTTCCTGCTCGCTCCCTGATATTGGGAATTAGAAGGGTAGAGATACAAAAAGTTTTTTTTTTTCAAATAGTAAGAAAGGAAAAATAAAATGAGGTTTTGTGATGATCAAAAACAAGCTAATTGAGGTATACCTTAAATTCTGAATGAATCAAAATGAATCGTCACTTTGGTTAATCAAATAATAAGTTAACTTAGAGTTGAGGATAAAAATCAGCACACACTGATCACTGTTGACTGCATTTGGCGTTTGCTGTATAAAGTGATTCTTTACATATAAATAATCACATTGCATTTGTGTTAATATTTCCTTCTGGTTTTCTTCTCTTCGGTGGAAGTCTGCTTCAGGTCTCTGCTTGTCAAACACTGCCAGGCAGAGTACAGTAAAAACTTTGACAGGGAGGACATATCTCAGAAGGGGGGGGTCCTGCCTGGAGCCAGTCAGCATTTCCCCTTTTCTCAATAATTAATGAAAAGCGCAGAGGACTGGAGAGTTTCTGGGACAACTTCTGACAAAATGTCTATATTGAACTGTACTGGCTCTGTGTCGTAAGCTCTCTAGCTTGAACCAGATCACAGTAATGGACGACAACCCTCTACAATTGTTTCAGGCAAAATCGCATTCAAGTTCAATGGAGGATTAACGATACGCCGACGGAGCAGAAAGAAGAGAGGGAAGCGCGCCGGTATCCTGTGCAGATCTCGGACGAGATGCTGCAATCCCCCGCTGCCCAGCATTCTACTCGTGAATGTTCAATCCCTGGACAATAAAATGGACGAGCTACATGCACGGACATCACAAACTGCTGTGTGCTGGCGCTCACTGAGACCAGGCTATGGTGTAAATTTTCTATGTGCACTGTGAGATTCAGCAAAGTTTTTGATTGCAACCATTGCTGCATATGTTTGAACGCAAATGTCCAAGTGAGAGCCTTCAGACCACCTGCAGCGTTTCTCCAGCCATGCTGCCCAAGGCAGTTCGGCATGCAGATGGGGAAGACTGGGGATCGAACTGCCGACGTTCAGGTTGGAGGACGACCGCTCCACCCCTCAGCCACAGCCACCTTATATATAAAGGTAGAAATGTCTTTCAATGAAATAACACAAATGTCTTTGATGTCTTTAGCAATGTCAGGTAATGCACCTTAATGTCACCCGCCAATAAACCAAACAAAGAACAAGGAGACCGTAATATAATAAGAGCAGATCAAAGTCAAGTCGTTTTTTTTGTACACACTGCACTGTCGTTCATACAGTATGACCGACTAGCACTTTTGGAAAAGCGTTCGTCGCTAAATACAGACTTTTTCTAAACTTACCGGAGTGCTTGCTGTGGCTCCTTTGTTCTACCGCCGATCTGTTTACCGATACGCCGACGGAGCTAAGGGAAGAGAGGGAAGCGCGCCGGTATCCTGTGCAGATCTCGGACGAGATGCTGTAATCCCCTGCTGCCGAGCATTCTACTCGCGAATGTTCAATCCCTGGACAATAAAATAGACGAGCTACACGCACGGACTAATTACCAGCGGGACATCACAAACTGCTGTGTGCTGGCGTTCACTGAGACCTGGCTGGATCCTGTGGTGCCTGACTCGCCCTTCACTCCGGCCGTTTTTTTTCCATCTACCGGCAGGACAGAACCTAGGAGTCGGGTAAGAGCAGAGGTGGAGGGCTGTGCTTCATGGACCTGGAGCTGCTATTGTTAAAAGTGCGCCCTTTATACCTTCCCCATGAATTCAGCTCCGTTATAATCACACTGTTTACATTCCACCGCAGGCAGATTGTATTGTATATAAGCCTTGGGGTTCTGTAAATCACAGCAGTTGTAGAAATATTAAGATCCTTTACTCAGGTAAAAGTTGCAATACCAGAGTACAAAAAACAATAAAATGATAAGGTCTGAAAACAAAAGAATGCTTTAAAATACAATCTTATGCCAAACAATACTTTTATTTGCAAAATTTACTGAAATTTTCTGTGTGCAATGTGAGATTCAGCAAAGTTTTTGATTGCAACCATTGCTACGGAAGGGGTGTATGTTTGAACGCAAATGTCCAAGTGAGAGCCTTCAGACCACCTGCAGCGTTTCTCCAGCCATGCTGCCCAAGGCAGTTCGGCATGCAGATGGGGAAGACTGGCGATCGAACTGCCGACGTTCAGGTTGGAGGACGACCACTCCACCCCTCAGCCACAGCCACCCTATATATAAAGGTAGAAATGTCTTTCAATGATATAACACAAATGTCTTTGATGTCTTTAGCAACGTCAGGTAATGCACCTTAATGTCAACCGCCAATAAACCAAACAAAGAATAAGGAGACTGTAATATAATCAGAGCAGATCAAAGTCAAGTCTTTGTATTAGAGACATTTTATACGTTTAATCTCTAAAGATATAAGCTAGAACAAAGCTGCTTGTAGTGGTGTATGTTGAACAGATACCAGTACCGAAAGACACCCAGACAGAACAACAGAGAGACGATGGACAACTCAATCCGATTTTCAAAGAACCCTGACATGACACCGAGTCAAATGGTCTTCGTACCTGATGAGATTGCAGCAGATGGTCGGACTGTACCAGACGTTACAATTACACAGTCTGACTTTGAGATGAAAGATGAAGAGATGGAAGTCCGGACATTTATCGGCTTGGTGGTCGTGGATGTCTTAAAAAAGTGTAAATCGAAATCGGAGTATGGAGAGATGACCACCATCACCCTAGCACATCAGCTGATGATTGGAATCATGAAAGACTACCCTATCACGGAGTGGGTTTTCCCGATTGGGAGCAGCAAGAAAGTGGCTGCTCAAGTGTACAATGAACTGTACGCTAAGATGCACCACCTACTGAAACGCATGCTACATTTTGAAAATCCAGCTGTGAGGGCCTTAATTACGGATTGCTTTCGAAAACATATAAGGCATAATTCAGGAAGGCGTACATATAACAAAACTGGCAGTTTCAAGTTTCCTTAAGGGTGGGACTTGTGGACTATTAGCAATAGGAGCTACTTTTGGATTGCTCTTGTTAGCTATTAGCTCTTTGAGAAAAACATCACATTAATTCTACTAATGTAGAATGAGAGTGGTGCGCCATAGAGAAAGGTCGCACTGACAATGGCTCCGCAAGCACTACAAGGTTTTATGTTTATTACGGTTTTTCTTGTTTGTTTTCTGTACACACTGCACTGTCGTTCATACAGTATCGATCGACTAGCACTTTTGGAAAAGCGTTCGTCGCTATATACAGACTTTTTCTCAACTTACCGGAGTGCTTGCTGTGGCTCCTTTGATCTACCGCCGATCTGTTTACCGATACGCCAACGGAGCAAAAAGAAGAGAGGGAAGCGCGCCGGTATCCTTTGCAGATCTCGGACGAGATGCTGCAATCCCACCGCTGCCGAGCATTCTACTCGCGAATGTTCAATCCCTGGACAATAAAATGGACGAGCTACACGCACGGACTAATTACCAGCGGGACATCACAAACTGCTGTGTGCTGGTGTTCACTGAGACCTGGCTGGATCCTGTGGTGCCTGACTCGGCCGTGACTCCGGACGTTTTTTTTCCATCTACCGGCAGGACAGAACCTACGAGTCGGGTAAGAGCAGAGGTGGAGGGCTGTGCTTGATGGTGAACTCTCGCTGGGGCTCGAATGTTGTTGTGCTTTCAGCACACTGCTCACCAGACCTGGAGCTGCTATCGATAAAAGTGCGCCCTTTATACCTTCCCCGTGAATTCAGCTCCGTTATGATCACAGCTGTTTACATTCCACCGCAGGCAGGTTTTATTGGGGTGCTCCGGTTTTCCTATATATTTTCTAATAAAATTTAAAAAAGTATATTTACATGTTGTTCTTCCTTGAATTCACTCCACAATTAACTGAAATACAATCATTCGAAAATGTATAAAGTAAAATATAAATGAGCTGAAGATCACTAGCCAAAATCTGGAGCTCATTTGTAAATAAAAATGAAGAAATCAAGGCATTTCTGAGATATCAAATGAATGGTATTCAAACGAATGAATCCCAAATTGCAGGAAAGGCTGAAACGGGAAAACTATACGACTTCACATCTACAGAACCATTGATGACATCTCAGAGGGAAAACATTCCAACGAGTTTGCTAAAAACACTTGAATATGGTTCTCAGCAGGAGCTCGACACGCTTCACTCACCTACACAGGGCCGCTGCTAGCCATTCGGGTCCCCAGGACGTAATTGCTTTGTGTTTCTTAGGCCAGCAAACACGACTCAAGCAGAGGAGATCACCAAATCCAGCACACGCACAGCTTGAACGCTGCATCTTGGCCCACTGGCTCTCGCTGCCTGCTTCTCTTGGCCTCCTAACCACCATGGCCTTAATTGGTAATTGAGCCCAGCCGAGTCCACTCACACACTGCAGCTGCTCTAGGCAGGGAGAAAAGTGTGCTACCTGAACGGACACTGGGGAGAGAGAGCAGTGATGACACTCATCTAAATTTGAAGTTGATCTGATGAAAGCCCTGGTACAAGTATATCAAAGTAAAAATGTTGAATATGGCCAAAATGGCCACTAAATGCAAAAAAGCAGGCTTCCTGTTGCATTTTTCCAATTGCACCTGAGACTTATTTGTTTGTCTGGTCATGATACACCTGTGTATCGATTTTTTGTGAAGATCGGTCAATGTGAACACGTTCCAGGGGTCTCGGGGGGCACCATTGAGACATTTTGCGACTCCCATTGAAAATTCCTCCAGAATATGTACATTTTCACCACTTTCTAACTTTCTGCGAACTTTGGTAAGAATTTGAGCATGTTAAAGCCCTCAAAAGCCAATTCATTTGCCTGAATAATAATAATAATAATAATAATCATTACAATTTCAATAGGGCCTCCGAGCTCGAGCCCTAATGACATTTATAAATGGCTACATATTTTTGCATTGGTGGAATTTAGAGTTTTTAAGGTTAGGACCTTCAGAAGGAAGTCATTTGTTTCAAGTGCTCATGTTAAAACATTTTATCGATAGTTCAGCAACACCAATGGTATATAGTCATTGACTGCTTTGGATCTCAGACTGGATAAAGATGCAGAACATTATGATAATACAATAATTATTGTTTTGTATAATATGCCATATTCTATTTTCACTTTCATAACTTTAGAATACCTCAGAGTTGATAAAACAGATTCAGAACCGCATAAGAAAATACATGAAACACTATTAATTCAAATACGTATTAATGGTAAAGAATATTTATTTTCCTTTTATTTCTGCTGGCTGTGGTTCAGGAGATAGAGAGGGGTTTTCCACAATTCAGAAAGTTTGTGATTCAATCCCTGGCTCCTCCATCCCACAAGTGTCCTTGGGTAAGACTGAACCCCAACTTTCTCCCTGACAGTGTGTGAGTGATGTATGTTAGAAAAAGTGCTGCACATAAATGCACTTTATGAATGTGTGTGTGTGAATGGCAAACACGGAACTGTCAAGAGCTTTGAATGGTCATCGATAGAAGAAAAGCTCCATTTGAAAACAGACCACTTATATTAGACTATTGTTAAAGGTACCTGGGGATCTATAAAGTCATATCCATCAAAGACAAATGTAAAATTTAAGCTTTCAAACCCATATCTACACTATCAAATAGATCAATCTTATGAACCTGATAATAGAGCATTAGGAAAGCTGACAGTCTCCTTCATCATGTGGGTGGTTTAAGAGGTTAATGACGATGATTTTAAAGGTTCTTAAACATTTACATAAAATGTCTCAATTGAATAAATCTTGTGTTAATGTTAGTGTTGAGAGGAGTTTAAGAGACTTGTTTGTTTTCCCGTGTTGTTTGCTTTCAAGTCACACTATTAAACTTTGGCTTCACAGCGATTAGTTTCTGGTGATCCCCAAAAAAAAACGAGAACGAGAAAGAAAACAAGCAGCTCCACATTTGAGCTACAGGGCAAGATGAAATTGGAGTCAATGGTGTTGGTCAACCCTGACCCAGAGTTAGCTAAGGCTTGTTTGGATGAAATGTGTGTGTTTCTCTATACTGTGTGTGTGTGTGAGTGTGTTTGTGTGTGTTTGGACTAAAAGTAACAAGCTTTATTCCCTAACAATGTTCCACCATGCCCTCATTACACACAGGTTAAAGTGGCACTCTGCCCTGTCTAGACAGCTAAAGAGAGCATGCATGCACACACACACACACACACACACACACACACACACACAGGTGAGAGTATACTGTGGCTCTGTTTCACTGCTGACCAGACCACAAGTCAGCACTGAGAGGTGAATGTGTGTGTTTCCTAATTACATTTAAAGCCATGAATACAGTCGTGAATCATCAGCTGAATATAAGTGTTACAGAGCAGATTGTACTGCTGCTGTTATAGTTGCTGCCATTAATGTTTCAGGTTTGGATATTGTTCTTTGGTCCAGCTGTTTCTGTTGTTTATGCCTGTTCTGTTATAGTTGTTAATTTCTTATATTAGCTGTTATGTTGTCTTTTGCGATCCATTTCTGTCATTACCTTTGTTTGTACTCTTTGATATTGATGTTTTTGCATCTGCTGTTGTGTTACACTTTGAATGCAACACGATCAAGAGGGTGTATTTTCTTTCTTTATTAAGTAAATTGCATATAATACAGGGTTATGTTTACAATTGACATTTTTTACATTGTACCAAATCATTCTCTCCAGTGAATATCATAGATATAATTTTTTTCTACTTTTTAAAGTCATATGTTTAGAATTGAAACACATCAGTGCTTCAGCATTTCAGCTTATCGCTTTATTTACCTACCTACCTACCTACTTTTCATCACACTTTGTCTGGGATAAACCACAAAGTAAAAATATGTTCAGTGGTTTGATTTCCAATTAATTAATTTGAATACATAAGCTAACCTAATTAGGTGTGTTTTAGTGAATGCAGAAGTGAACATACAGTGCTGTGAAATATTCATCATGTGTTTTTTTACACAAAACAACACTAGTGTGGTCGTCCTAACAGTAACAGATATGACAAATCAAGAATTCAATAATAAATGAATGCTGAATAAATATTGACTTTACTTATAATGAAGCAGTGCTTTGAAGGACATTTCTCTGGATATCTGAATCTGGATATTTGTATAATATATCCAATTTACACTCAAAACAACTAAAACTGTGTTCTGTAAGGTAGTAACACATTGTTTGTTAATTGCACCAAAAAAACGTTTTTGTAAAAAATAATTTGGAGAAAACAGGTATTATATTGTGTTATATTTTGAAAAAAAGTATTGCACATTCCATGGGCATTACTTTTTGTTAAGGCCACCATAAGGGGCAAATAAAATGGCTTCAGGGTTAATGTAGTGAGCAAGGCAGCAAATAGGGAGTGATGTCAGAAAAAGCTCAGGCACCCATGAATATGCACGACCCTGGGGTGTGTGCGCACACTCACATGCAGGGTGTCCATAGTATTTTTTTTCTCTCTCAAAGAAAGAAGTGTTTCTTATTCCTCCTTCATTGCACTCCAGTCTCTCCATCTCAGAGTCCCTCTCTCTCCCCCACTTTCTGTCTCACTCCGTGCCCAAAAACCTCCATTCCAAAAGACGTGATAATCAGCGTCTACTGAAGCACGGCAGAAAAACATTTAAGTGAAGAGAAGGTGCTGGTGGAAACAGGGATTGGGGGGGGTGAAGTGGGGATGGTGGCGGTGAGACTGCGGCGACAACACACACACACACAAGGCTTTGCTCTGCTCCGCCACACTGTCAAATCTGCCTTGTATTCACACACAAACACTCGCTCACTCACACACTGACACACACACAAAGATTCTCTGTAATAGATTCTCGTCTTGACACTCAATTCCGTGGCGAGACGATCCCGCTTTATCCCTCCCTGCATCAAATATTTAAACACTTGTATTAGTGGCTGTGTCATCCCCTCAAACACCCGCAGCTTAGGGCACCAATCTCCCCTCTCCCCCTCTGTCTCTCTCTCTTCTTATTTCTTTTCTGTCTCTCCTCTACCTTGCTCTCACTCTCTTTCCTCATCTTCCGCAATTCCACCCCTAATATCCACAATGTTATCACCTGCTTGCCTGCCTCCACCACCCCATCATTTTATATTTTTTCCCTGTGGAGTGTGATAGAGGAGGGGGTATGTTTTTTTTTTTTTTTTTTTTGCTCCCCTGTTCTTTTCAGGGTTTTTGTCGCGGGCCGAGAGCCCTTTTCAATCTTAAGAGCCACAGCTCTACAGATTGCAACAAGGAGAGGGGGAGATGGAAAGGAGAAAGGGGGATAAAGGAAGGAGGGGGAGAGAGTGAAAAAGGGAGAGAGAGAGAGAGAGAGAGAGGGGAAGGGAGTGGGGATCGGTGGCGACGGGCTGTGCGCTTGAATGATGTCTTTCAAGAGGAGCAGTCTAGCTTGTCAAATCGCCGGCTGCGAAATGAATTGGCATATCTGTGGGGCTGTTGGGCAGAGATGTCGCGCCGCGGCGTTTCATATTCCTCGATAAGGCCAAATAACGCAATTGTCAGAGAGACAGAGAGAGAGAGTGACAGAGAATGAGAGAGTGGAGCCAGTTAGAAGAGAGAGGTGGTGGAGAGGGGGCAACAATGGAGTGCGTATGAGCGACAGAAAGCTTTTACATCTGATATTTTCTCTGTCTGTCCGTCTGTCCCCGGCTTGTGTTGCGGCACGCTAATGCAAACCTTTTAAAGCCACTCAGCACATGAATCTGCCGCCTTAAATCTGATTGCCTCGCCATTGAAGTTTTGCACCTCGGGGCTAACACCATGACCTGCTCATTTTTGCAAGATTATTACAGGGCATTTCTGCTTCAGATAGGATTCAATAAAATACACTCACAGTGTCGAGAGAGGGAGAAGCAAGTGATAAAGGTCATGAGCCAGATTTGAACCCGACATTGCCTCATCAGCCAGTGTTAGGACCCCACAGCTCTGACATGGTCTGCTTAACTCTCTTTCTCACATCGAGGTGTTGGTTCTCTGCTGCATTGCAAACTAGAGAGATTATTTTTTATCAAATCAGGGAGTGAGTATTACCTTTAAAGGTGATTTATTGGGTTAGTCTGTAAAAGCAGCTGTGTAATTTCCTCTGAGGCTCGAAAGAAGCTTTGAAAAGTCTTAAAAAAAATAACCCTGTGAAGCCTTCCACTTGGGCTTGGACAAAGGTTTTACCAAAAATGTCAGATCCCGTTTTTTTCCTATACATACACATGACACCGAAGATATCAGCTTGAGAAGACGCCAGAATAAAGATATTTTTTGAAGTAGAAAAGTCTTTTCTTCTTTCCTTACCCCACATTACCTTTCTTGCCATCCTGTGGGATGTGAACCACGGGTTTGATAGCAACTGCACTCTACACCTGTAATGAGAGATTTTGACTATTTTACTCTTTGTGGACAAATCACAGTCTATCAAATAGTCACGGTTGCCATCTTATCGTTTTATAAAAAAACTTCCCCAGTCTCTCTCGTGCAGTTTTACTTTGTATTCAATTGTGAACATATAATTCCATTTAAAGATTTGTTTTCAACTGGTAACTCTCATTTATTACAGAAATTATTGTCATAGGTTGCGCCATGGTCACCAATTTTATAGCTGAGATCTACATGGGAATGTGGTAACATCAAAACAAAGATGATTTTCATTATTACCTCCCAATAAGCAAAAGAAGGGGAAGAGAGGAGGTCTGACTGAAACCTTTAAATCTTACATTATACAGATTTTAGTTTTTGCCAACTTGTAGTTTAACCAGAATTTAAGAATTTGTGTCACTGTGTTTGTAGGTCTCCATAATTAAATGGATATAACGTTTTCATATCCAGTCAAACCAAGCCAACACAATTATCCTTTAAAATGATGCACCCAACAGACCAGAGTTCACATCTTCTGCAGCTTTTATTTCCCACCGGACCTTGTACTTCTTGTGTCTATGTGAGTGTAGTTATTGTGATGGGGTGTGTGTGTGGGGTGGGGGGGTTACGTGAAGTGTTTCTGGGTGGGGGAGAGTAGTGCTGTCTGTTGTGTAGACTAGAGTCTGGTGTGGTTCTGACAAACTGAGACTTGTTTGTTCAGTAGCAGAGTCCAGAGAGAGTGGAAGAGTATCGTTAAGGGAGGCCACTGTCTCCTGAGCTTATGATGAGGGGTGTGAGGAGACATACCATCACATACACAAATACACACATACACAAATACACACACACACCCACATGGGGAATGCCTTGGTGGGCTTGAGCCTGATAGCGGTGCAGAATGTGACAAACTCTGAGGGCTATTTGAAGCTGTAATCCAGTTGAGAAGACTAGTGGACAGACTTGTTGTCCTGTGCATTACTACAGCTGGTGTTTTTTGTGTGTCTGTTGGTGCGTGTGTGTGTGTGCGTGTTTGGGACCACAAAGGTGATGGCAGGTTGCTTCATGCTTACTATGAAATATGCAAATGAAACAAGAGAAGCTGTCAGACTCTGACAGTGTCTTGTACATGAATGGCTGGAGTAAACACACAGACACACACACACACACACACACACACACATACATACACACACACGGACATACTCTATGGTAAAATAGCCTTTTGCGATTACGATGTTGAAATAAGTCAATTTCACCGACCAGACTGACTCCTACTTGAGTCACAAAACACTTTTTCAGATGGAGATGACAGAAAAAAGTCACGCCTAGAGAATTATAATAAAGAAACACTAACGGAGAAAGAAAATTAATGTGGTAAATCATGGAGGTGCATTGGGTGTATATGTTTCTTCCAAGTGACTCATATAAATCTTCAACTTCAAGATTTATTTTGCATCCGAGAGAGACACAACATAGCATATATCGTTCATTTGGTTTCTAATGTTTGTGTATTTGTATCGAGACCAACGTTTCTAACATCTCACCGAATTAGGTTTTTCGTAATCGAGGTTGAAGTTTGAAATAATCGTGATATTGATGGGATATTTTTTTTTTCTGCATATTCAAATGCCAGTTCTCGGCACTTAACTGGAGCAAGGCCATGGAACTGGTCAGCCAGTTGTTTCAAGTGTTTGACAAGCTCCTCCTCCATCTCATCTGTGAATATTCTCTTTGCCTCAGCTACTGCACCCCAGGCTACTGATTTTACTTTTCCCTTTTTCTTTTTTCTTTATGAATCTTTTGAGGGTTGTCTTATCAATATTTCTATCCCTTCCAGCTTTTCTTAAGGACTTCTTTCCTTGCATGAACTCAGCAGCTGCACTCTCCATCTCTGCAAGGGGTGTTTGGCCCCAGGTTGTCTTCCTGCTGTAGTTTCTTGGCATGATGGCTTCTCTACAATGTTTATGACATTAAATATGAAAAATATATAATGTAATATAACACTAAAATATATTTAGGACTAAAGTTAACTTGTGCTTCATGTCTCACTTTACCCCACAGCATTAGTCTCACTTTACCCCGCAGCCACCATTTTATAAAAAACAACATCTCTTAGCAATTCAGGCTAATCTTCAGCTAGCATCAATCACATGGTTTTATATGTTGGAAGTTCACCAACATGTATGATATAAGTTTTTCTACCTGAATCAATTTGTTTTGACACAAAAGTTGATTAAGTTCAAATCAAGAAAATTTCCTTTTACATGCAAAAAACAAATTTTTGTGAAAAAAACCTACTTTCCACAGCACCAGCACCAACTTCTCCTTCATGGCAAGGGGGGAATGGGAGGGGCTTGAAAACATAATGGTCACATGACCACAAATGTGTTCCGTTGCCTAGATACAGGGGGTGTCTCACATTACCCAATGTCTCACATTACCCCGCTCTCCCCTACCATTCTCATGTCTAGAGTACAAAAGAGTTATATTTACATTCATATTGAAGTCAACTTAATCCCTTTTAACTCTTGGTCAAATTATCATCAATGACTATGGAAGTCCTGTTTTAGTCACATAATTACGGTGGCCCTGAAAGCTCAACGAACGGCAACTTAAGAAAACACATGCAAGTTGACAAAACACCAGCAAAGTAAAAAACATCTTCATCAATTTCACAACACAACACAACACATTACAGCAACGCGCTGCAAAAAGAGAAAAGCGCTGCAAATACCGGAACGAGCTGCAAATAGAGAAACGCGCAGCAAGAAGCCAAACGCGCAGCAAGAAGCCAAACGCGCAGCAAGAAGCCAAATGCGCAGCAAGAAGCCAAACGCGCAGCAAGAAGAGGCCACAACACAACGGAAGTGTTTCCATGGGACAGCTAAAAGTGATGGACACTGCTGCCACAAAAACGTCCAATACACCATAGAAATTCGGTTCCACACAGGGTTCGGCCACCCGCGGCTCTTCGGCCCCTCTGCAGTGGCTGTACAGTACAATGTTGTGCATATGTTTAGCGAACGCTGAACTTAACGAATCAGTTTTCATATTATTAACGTGAACGTAACGATGAACGTGAGTGAACGTCGTGTACATTTTTTAAATCATCACCGTATCAGGCCATCATGAAATACCAGGAGCGGGCGAGTGTGTGTGTGTGTGTGTGTGTGTGTGTGTGTGTGTGTGTGTAGCGAGTGCTCCGTTCCCGGGCATAGACTGTATATAGGTCCCGGGTCCCGGGGCTCAGACCCCGCCCACTCACTCTTTTGATAGTAAAGGTTTCCTACCCCTGCACACTATGGACAATATATTGCCTCACAAACAGGGGCTTGCTTGTTAGCGCTGTTTATTCAGTTTAACAGGAGAAGACGACATGTCTCTAGATCGAACATCTTCCGTGATCAGAGCTCACTGTGGCTCTCTCCGAGTGAGTGGGCGGGGTCGGAGCGCCGGGGGACACACGTACACACACACACACACACACACACACACACACATCGTAACGATGTACGTGACGTTCACTCACGTTCATCGTTACGTTCACGTTAATAATATGAAAACTGATTCGTTAAGTTCAGCGTTCGCTAAACATATGCACAACATTGTACTGTACAGCCACTGCAGAGGGGCCGAAGAGCCGTGGGTGGCCGAACCCTGTGTGGAACCGAATTTCTATGGTGTATTGGACGTTTTTGTGGCAGCAGTGTCCATCACTTTTAGCTGTCCCCTGGAAACACTTCCGTTGTGTTGTGGCCTCTTCTTGCTGCGCGTTTGGCTTCTTGCTGCGCGTTTGGCTTCTTGCTGCGCGTTTGGCTTCTTGCTGCGCGTTTGGCTTTTTGCAACGCGTTACGGTATTTGCTGCGCGTTTCTCTATTTGCAGCTCGTTCCGGTATTTGCAGCGCTTTTCTCTTTTTGCAGCGCGTTGCTGTAATGTGTTGTGTTGTGTTGTGAAATTGATGAAGATGTTTTTTTACTTTGCTGGTGTTTTGTCAACTTGCATGTGTTTTCTTAAGTTGCCGTTCGTTGAGCTTTCAGGGCCACCGTACATAATCCATGACCAAGCACGATTTTCCGTTTACTTCTCTTCGTATGTTATTAAAGAATGAATTCAAACTACTGGTGGCAATGTTATTAAAACCATCCTCTTATTTCCTTTAGTCTATTAAACTTTGTGCAGTTCTGTTCATTGCTCTGTGACAGTAGAAAAATAAGCTTGATTTTCCATAAATTAAATTATTAATTTTGAATAACTCAGTGCGATGTGAGTACAGTTCAGTGGAGCTTTCTTGCTTTCCTCTGTTTCCCAACACTTGACAGCAGCCTTTCCTTTCCCCTCCATCTGCTACGGCCCACGTTTCTCCTCTGTGGACGGCCCATTAGCTGGGTGACCAGTGGACTATGTCAGGGTGGCCTGGTCAGGCCAGCACGCAGCTGTAACATGGATGGTGCCTTTCACATTAGTGTGCTGAACAAGGAGCAGGAGCAGGAGCTTTTCCATTAGCACCTCCCACAAGCTGCCACGATCCTGACAGAGTGAGAAAGAGAGAAGGAGAGAGAGAGAGGGCGCTTCTTTACAGTGATGTGAGCTGCTATCACTCAGTCCATATTCATATGCTGGGTGTGAAACATACTTTAGTGACAAAATAAATACAGGAGAGAGTAATGTGTGAAATCGGGATGGGACAAGTGCCCTTTATGTGATTCCAACTTAAATGTCTAATGCCCTTAAACTAAGAATCGTTAGTGAGTTAAGTTAAGAAATGTTTTTGTTACCTTAGAATGAGGCATAGGCAGTTTGTCCTCTTTCACCACCATTTCTACAGTAAATGAAAATGGAAAAAAAACAAATGCTGTCTTGAGAGAGGGCCTGTCACTGCTTGAAGCCATTCAATCTTACACACTGAACTTTCAATGTGATAAATAGTTTTCGAGTTTGGTTCTTAAAAAATACTGAGACAAATTAATCAACTTGGATTTTCTTTCTTAAGTTTTTTCTTTTTTTCCACACAGCAAAAAGGATGTGGTCACTCCGTTCAACTCCAAATGTGGTCTGAGTGATCGGATCTCAGGATCGTTTGGATGCGTTCAGATCTGAACTTAATACCGTCTGGTTGTGATCAAATAACTCGGGACAGAAGTTGGTAGCAGGTCTTGTAAAGGTATCTGCCCTCGACAACGAGCCACGAGGCCCGCAAGCTTTTTGTCATGTCCTTTGAGATCTTCAAGCCTTGGCTGAAAAATGGTTGCATGGTTTATTTTTCAGATTTAAAAGCGACTTAATTTTTTGTTTATGAGCCTAGTAGTCAATTGCTTATGATTAAATTTGCATTGGATTTCATTAAGGGTACTGAACAAAACTCCCCAAATTTACACCATTGTTATATAATTTATTCCAAAGAAAATCGTATTGTATTTTAGTGCGACAAAATATAACTTGTTTACCACTTGAACTCCCCTTCAAATCTGCCTTTTTTCATTTCCATTTGACTTTTTCCCTTAGGCTTGAGGTAATGACAACAGACCTATTGAAAAGAGTTGCCTAGTATTACATCAATGCTTTGCTTTTTAGAATTCCTTTGCTTCTTCTTCATCTCCAGCGGCAGCATTGACGTCTCTTTTGTTAAAGGGATCAAATGATGAGGGTCTCATTTGCTGTGATCACAGGGCCACACGTTCCCAAGCCTTATCGAGTTTTTTTATTTATTTAATCTTTTTTTGTGTCGCGTTTCAGCGGCGTCCTCTCCTGTCTGCTCGCTTGTAATTTGATGTGGAGATGCTCGTTATGGCAGATCAAAGGCAGCCATCTGCGGCCTGTCAGCCTCCCTCACACAAAGTGGGAGGTGAGATGAGATGATGTACAACATGCAGCTTACACGAAGAGAGGAAGACAGAGAGCGAGTTGTGGGGGGGGGGGGGGTCTCTTCTGAGGGATAGAGGAATTAACAAACTAGGACAGAGGAGTGCAAAGAGAGGGTTAAACAACAATAGAATAAAAGAATAAAATAAAGTTATGGATAAAACTAATTTAAGTCACAGTGGATATATTGCTCACAATGATGCATGTAAATTTATTTTCATCAATTTAAACTTTAAATTTCAATCAGCAATAAAAGTGAACAAAAAATGATGGGACAGAAATCAATTACTGACCTTGAGAACAATATTTTTGACAATTTCAACTTCAATGTCTACTAACAGGCTTTTTCAAAACCTAAACCCTATCTGTTTATCATCTGTGAAACTGGATGCAAAAGTGGCATCTTAGTTTATGATCTATAGTAATATATTTACATATATATATATATATATATATATATATATATATATATATATATATATATATATATATTTGCTGCTTCCCTCTTTTCTGTCCCTGTTTTCAACTTTTTACCCTCCCAATAATTGCTTTGATCTTTACATAAATCAAATAATTCTGCAAAAATCCTCCATAACCATAAATTCCTTATAACACCTCTAAGTAGAAGCAGGTTTGTAAAGCAAGCACCAGTTTGCATAGAAGCAAATACATAATATTAAAACTGGACTATGTGAAACCTCACTGTTAAGATGATTCCTGCCAAAATGTAATGACACAAACACTAAATATCACAGCCTCTAAAACCTTTTTACACATGCACACAAATTAATTGCTAAACTATTTAAGAAATTTCATTTTACAAGTTCACACATTAAGATACATGAATAGTGTTTCTCTACTTGTACACAATAGGTAATACACAAGCTTAGAATTCGACTCTTAACAGAAAACTTTTAGTAATATAAAATATATTTTTTCTGTTGTTATGACAAAAAATAAGAAGATTTGCTATATTCAACACATCAAGTAGTCACTCGCACTGCACAACTTTTCCTTTTGTCCGCACAATGTGATTAGTATGATCAGCTCAAAACATCAGATTATTGTCTTTAAAATGTATTCCGCTAAATTAAACGGTTAACAGGAACTAAGGTCAGGAAACTCAGCCTTTTGAAGTGCAACTACATGTAAAAGTTAGCTGGAAACCCTCTACCTTAAATACTCTGAATCAATTTGTATAAAGGTGACTCTCCAATAAGTGTTTCTGGGATAAGTGCATAGATGTACAAGATGTAGCATGACAAGACAATAGCTGCCTAGTGATGAAGGGCACACATTACATGGAACAAGACACAGAAATGGACAGGACAGGACACTGTAGGCACGTAATGGTACAAGACCCTCATTACGCAGGATAAAACACCGCAGAGGACATGACATTAAGTGATCGAACCCTCTCAAGAGAGATAAAAGAGATGAGAATGACAGCGCCAGGGACAGCGGATGAGAGAGAGTTTGGGAGAGGACGAAAAGAATGAACGAAGGAAGGATGAAATAGAGGGACAACTCCTCTCAGAGTCCCTATCCCTCAAAATAATGATGATGTCTTAGTTGGTTAAAAAGCAGTGTTAAATATTGGCCATGTTGAATATCAGGGAGAGCTGGCTCAGAGAGACGGATGGCTTCTTAAGTAACAGCATCCTGATAGATACGTTGGCACCGGAGCCAAGCATGACGTCTACTGTGAGGAGAGGAGGTTGTGAAATATTGCAGGGGCACGGAAAAGGACAGAGGGAGTGAGAAGGAGGTTGACAATGTTTCAGATACAAGGCCACCCACTTGTATCTCTCTGTATAATAAGTCACACGATTTTCATTAAATATTGTAAGAAAAAGGGACAATTTCACCAAATGGGTGAGAATTTATGCATGATAAACCACAAGCCCCAAAGTTTCATTTACATACTGCAATATCTGCAATTGTAACAGAGAGGTAAGAGCCCTGGAAGATATCTGTTAGCAAAGTCATCAGCACTTTAGTAAGAAAATTCTAATTAATGCACCTCTCCAGACCCTCAAAGATACCCTACAGATATAACCATAAAAAAACAGCAAAAAATCAGGACATCAACAAAACCAGATACAATAATAGACTAATAAATTAAGTAACAGTGGTTCATATTGGACCTGGTCATGTAAAGTGTAAACAGGTGACTTCTTAGTCAGGTTTTGAATATGGGGAAAAGTCAATGTCACAACTGACTTGTAGGAAAGAGTTCCAGAGACGAGGGGCTTCACAGACCCCATAGACAAGTTCTCTGCTATCCTGACAACTGAGGTAGACTTGGCCTCTATGGGGGTTGATTATTATACTTCCATGGGAATCCATCCAACACTGGTTGAGATGCATAACTCTGGACGGACAGTGGTGGACCATTAAAAAGACAGATGTTGTTGTTTAAAAATGGATGACAAAATAAACAAGAAAATCTAGGCCTTTACCATAGTTTTTTCAAGCATACACTGTCAAGGCAGAAATATTTTTCATGGAATACATGTTTATAGTGAGCAGAAATTCAGACCATAATAGTTTTTATCATGAAGATGAAAAGATGAATTATATGAACTCCTATTTATTGACCTGACAGAGAAAAAAAAGGCTTGAATCAAGTCAAGTGAAGTCCAATGAAGGAAATTTGGCCTAATCAGGTCTGAAATTTGAATCACAAAAAATTGCATTGAATCGAATTTGGATTTATAAAAAAAAATGAAAGATGTTTTTGAATTATAATACCACCAGCAAATGCATGACCCATGAATGCAAGTCTTGGAATTTCTCATTAAGAAAGGCACTTATTGCACAACACACTTGTAAATATCTGAAAGAGAAGGTTTATTTGTCATCATGGTGCGGGGGGGAAAAAACAGGCAAACCTGAAGCTTGCCTTTCGAAAATATGTCCATTTATCATCACCTTTAGACTGCTCTTACCCTCGGAGGGTTATTTTGTCTGATGGGACTGAACCAGCCCTCCTCCCCAACCACTCCAATAAGTGTTTTTCAATTACTGCTGTCAGCCCGTAATCATCTCGTGATGAATAGTCTGATATCCAGCCTTTATATTCATCTGCCTTCTTTGTTAGATTGTTTCTAGACAAGGCTGCACTTGTGTGTGTGAGACTAGACGGAGAGGTAATGCATTTTTTTATTTACAAAGTATAGAAGGTGAGATTAAACGAATGGCAAAGTTAATGAATTTTGCCTTGTTTAATTTTTCATAACACAAACAAATATAAATGCTGCTTTTGTGAACAATTAAACCATCCACTGCCATCCCTGAGAAGAAGCCGCAGACATTATGTTGATCAAATATTTATGATTATTACTCATCATGGATAATTATTGCAATTTATTTCTCTTTTCTCCTTTAACAAAAGCAAAGGCACAAACAAAAGTGGCCTAATATTATCATTTAGAAGCATTATGTAAATACAGTTTTATGCAGAAAGCATGTAATTTAACCAAATGAATGGGCCTACAAAGCAGATAAGGGAAATGTAGATTTCATTACTTTTGGCTCATTATAGCAAAAGCAGAATGGTCAAAGCATTTTGTAAATACAGAAAATAGATATTGTCCACGTATAAATGTTTATCTAAAGTACATGGAGGAAACAACAACAATAACTAAAACAATTGATATGAACAATAAGTGATATCATTACCAGGCAGCAGAAGTGGCAGCTCAAGGAGAAGCTGGTCTTGTCTGTGTTGACAGAGCCAGGTTTGTGCTTAATGTGCTTCTCTGAACAAGGCTCCACTCCCGTTCTCGCACAGAGGAAAGGTTTTCATTTCAGGGCCCTGAAAGCTTCAGGTTTTCTGTGCTGTACATTAACTTCTCTCAGGAAAAATGTTCCACTGACTATATCCTGACATCATAGGGCTCAGCCTCAGGGGTTTCAAACAGAATGCTGATCTAACAAGCTTTTTGTTTACATCCGCAGAATCTTTTCGCACACATGACTTTGAAAGTGGAAGTTCATGTTTGAATGCCTGCTCATTTGGAACAGCCGATGCAGGAGGCTTTCAGGTTGTTTGTCCTTTGTCCGTACGTCCAGTTCTTTTGTACACATTATCCCAGGAACGCCTTGAAGGGATTTCATCACATGTGGCACAAACTTTAACTTGGAGATGAGAACGTGTTGGTCAAAGGTCGCTGTGACCTCACAAAACAGGTTTTGAGCCATAACTGAAGAATTCAGGTGCTAATTATGACACAGTTTTTAATGCCAATGTCTAATGGGATAAAATGATGAAGTGATGACATTTTATATCCGAAAGGTCAAAGATCAGCTTCAATCTGACATCATAATGTTCGATAAAAACATTTTCTGGACATTATTCTGCACCATAACTCAGGACTGGAAGGAGATACTAGGTGCGTTCGACTTTATGAGGGGCTGTGCTGCGCTGACCCAACCTGATCCTGGTCTTAACACAATACAGGCTGGTTCGAATTTTTTGTCCGACTTCATCCAGTGCTGCAAAACGTCACCAGGTCACACAACCTTAAAACATTGCGGGAGCGAGCCGGCTGCGGACCGTGCGGTTGCTCTCCTCCAGCTGCAGCACCTTGGGGCCGCCTTTGTGACGACTAAACTCTGCTCTGATTGGCTGAAGGCTTCACTGACATGTGTGCCTTATTTAGTGTTTCTAATGTGGTAATTAATACAGAAGAGAAAGAGTTTGTCAGTTGTTTTTTTTCTATAAAGAGGCTGGATGAATCTCATTTCCTATGTATGTACATGTCACCGGTCACTTACGCTATCATTTTATTTTCAGCTGAAGGTAAGTTCTCAGTCACCACTGTTCATTCACTAAACATCTGTTTAATCTGCAACAGAAAAACCAAACGCTGTGAGTTCGATTGTTGTTCTCGTTTCACTGACGCTACAAGAAGTAAAAGGTGTCTGACACGGTGTCTGTGTTTTTCTACTCCAGCCGCTGGCAGATCACGCCGGCAGATCAAGTCAGACACAGTCAGACCAAATCCAAGTCGAACTCACCGATTGTTTCCTGCAACTTGTCTGGTTTTCGGTGGCAAATCATGAGCTGGTGATGTCAGTTTATGACACATTTTGAGGAAGACAGGTGACCTGAGGTTAAGAGATAATCCATTAAATATAATGTGTTGCTGGAACCTCGGTTACATATCACTCCGTCCTCTCTCTGTCAGTCTGGTAAGTTATCGGCAGGAAGGTTGCATTACACCAAACTTCAAGTGAGTTGGCAGAAGTAGATGCTTGACTGAGTAAATGGCAGCAAATCACAGCACCAGACAAAATGCTGAGAGGGCAACATTTTTTATCTCTGGTGTGAGTCTGCAAGTACAAAAATCCTGTTCCTTCCTGTCACTTCTTTGATGCTGATGGCTCATGGAAGCAGTAGAGAATTCAGAAAGTTGGGATTCTATATTATATATATATATATATATATATTTGAATCTTATTTATTTATGCCTACTAATGCCAAACAGCAACAAAGAAATACGTTACTTAAAGGGATAGTTCATCCAAAAATGAAAATTCCCACATTATCTACTCACCACTATATGGATATGTCACATGCAGATGGATGTAGTGTTTGAGACCTCGATTCGAGTTTAATTTGAATGCCGGGGCTTACAGACACTTGGATGACATAACAGGAGCAGTATGGAGGGATTTTCTGTTCTTTACCCCCAGGTTTTTCACGTTTGAAGAATCGGTCACCATTTGCTTCAATATTATTGAATTTGGCTGCAACACTGTTTACCCCTAAAACGCAAACACTTCACCCACCTCTCCATTGGCATTGTGGTTTGTAGATAATGAGTACATCTTCATTTTTGGGTGAATTATCCCTTTAAAGTCTGGTACAGACATGTAAAAACTGTCCTGCCTTTTCTTCTCCATGGTTGTTATAAAGTCCTTTCCTAGAAACAATCAAATAAAACCCATGTGCAGGCAGAGGAAGTTCACCCTGTCCTCCCCCTCTCTCCGCTCCCCCTTTCTCCCCCCTCTCTGCTCTCTCCATCTATCACATCCAGCAGGTACCACAGGCCACTGACCAAGCCTGTCCTCCTGTCATTAGCCCTGCGTTCTCCCCACGCGATCCGTGTGGCTACCCCTGTCTCCTCTCTCCAGCCCGACACCCCATAATAATATCTCTTTCAACCTTCACACCGTGATAAATAGGAGCGTGCAGAACAAAAGGGACGGAGGGGAGGGAGAGCGGAGGGGGTGAAGTGTAAAAGAGAATTGGGGGTAAAGGAAGAAAAAGAGGGGAACTCATGATGGGATTCTCATGTGATCACATGTAAGGGTTTGTGAGCGTTTCTAATGTGGCTTACTGTGGAAATTTCAGGATATATTATTAAAAGTTTTAATAAGACATGTACAAGAGTACAAAATGGAGTCGGGGTGACAACAATATTAGCAAACAATCATCAGTAAAATGACTCCAAATATGTAGTGTAGTAAAATCTATTCTACTTTTAGCTATAATTATAATTTACTCTGTCATGTTTCTCAAAAGCCTGTTAATTCCCACAAAAAAATCACGGTTTTAGGACAGATTTTAAAAACTGAAAGAAAAGGAAATGGGACATAATGCTGTGCTCTACTGACTCTTTAATTTATTCTCTAGAAATATTTCGATATGTTTTCAGTTTCAGTCAATAAAACAAAAGACTAACCAAATTTGAATGTCTTTATGATAGACAGCATAATACAAGTATATTTACTCAAACCCCAATCCCTTCCAAAATATCCATTACATGGTATTATTGCTACTTCTCTGCTAAATTCCAATGAAATTATTATTTTAGAGTTATAGTTAGTTACTTTGCGGATTCAATAAGAATTATATATAAAAAAAAGTATTTTTGATATTGATTAATATACAGTACAGTTAATGGTATAGGTCTAATGTATATGTGATTTTGTACTGAGATATTAGTGATTTCAACCATTCAAAAGAACTTGTGTGAAATTTTTAATGTATTGTTGACTATTTATGCTCAGCAATAAACACATATGCGTGAATACACATGTAAATCACTATAGTTAATCTTTAGTATTTATTTAGTTTTCTTTATCTTTAGCTTTCTTTATTGTCCTCTTTATTTATAATTATACCAATACAACTTGGAAGCACGGAAAAGTGCCATCTTCACCTGTGAGGAACCTGAGTGAAAAAAACTCCAGAGGTTTGTGGATACCATTTCACTATGACAAAATACCAGTGAAGATTTTAGATCATTTCTGGAATTTGTATAACTTTGGATCATAAAGCATAAAAATTATATATTAAGTAGTAATAACATAGTAGTAATAATACAATGCTGTTTTGTATTTGAGGAAGTGGACTTAACTGGGAATCCGTTCCGGTTGCTGATCTCCTTTCTTTATCTCCATTCATATAATAATTGTAATAATGAAATAAATCAACATCCCTCTGATAAAGAGTGTCTCTCTACGTGTGTGTGTGTGTGTGTGTGTGTGTGTGTGTGTGTGTGTGTGTGTGTGTGTGTGTGTGTGTGTGCAGTGTGTGTGTGTGTATGTGTGTGTGAAATCATTATGCAGAATCCCCTGAGACATGTTTGAGTTTGATGTTTAAGTCATAATTAAAAAGTCCCTCTCCTCTCCTCTGTCTCACTCCTGCTCTCATAACATCTGTGTGATTTATTTGCACAGCCACAAATTACAGCCTTTCCCCCGATATGTATATTACATTTCAACAGTTAAGCAGATTGGTGTGTGTGTGTGTGTGTGTGTGTGTCCGTGCGTGCGTGTCTGTAAATGGTCCATATCTGTATTAGTATTGTGTTTTCCTCACTGATATGAACTAGTCGCATCTTTGTCACCTGCTAACTTGGTGTGTGTGTAATTGTGTGATTTTGAGAGTGTGTTTGTGTGTGTGTGTGTTCACAACAGTGTGTGTGTGAATATGTGAATTGCTATGTGACTTTTGATATCACTTTGAATTTAGAGTGTTAGTTGATAGCGAGTAAAACAATATATCATGTCATGTCAGTGTGAGAAATGTGGTTTACCTCTTTTGTTTTGCCCACTAAACAGTGTAGAACTTGCTCAATACTTATATGTTCCTCTGCCACAGATCCCTTCATCTTCTCCTCCGTCCTTACCTCTGTCTATCCATCTTTGCCGCCCTCTGTCTCTCCCCAACTTGATATAAGAGTTGCCTTCATGGCTTTGACACATCGGTATTTCTCTCAATGCAGATTACAACTGTGTGTGTGTGTGTGTGTGTGAGAGAGAGAGATATCCATGATGATTCAAATATAATAGCTTTGTATTGCTGCCTTCTTTCTCTAACCGTACTGATAAGTCTCAGAGATTAATGTGTGTGTGTGTGTGTGTGTGTGTGTGCGTGTGTGTGTGTGTGTGTGTGTGTGTGTGCATGCTGAATTGTGTGGCTACACATTGTAGCCCAGACAGTAATATCTGCCACGCATACATTATCCATCCTCCCCATTATCCAGAAATCACAGGCAGAAGAATTAAAGTGCGGTTCCTCTCTGTCTTGTGTCTCTGAGCCGACTGGACTGCTGTGCCTTCCCCCACAGTCAGAGGTTAACATTGCAATCAGGACAGGAGCGCAGATGGAGCCAGACGTTTTTTAATATTATTTTAATATTCACAGCGGCTGGTAATTGTGAAAGTACAGTTCAGTCCTCACCGCTCTCCCTCAAAGTCCTGCTAATGGCGCCAAAGGCTACAAAGCATGGAGGCTACAGAGCGATGGCCACGAGGGGGGATGGAGAGGAGACAAAGATGGGGAAAGTGCCTCCTGGGATGTAGAGTGACACTGCTGGAAAAACTGGTTTTCCTTCCTTTTATTTCCTTCCATTAATTGCTCTTATTTATTCTGACAAGTTATGTGTTGGTCCAGAAAGTTTATTTTCAAAAGTCTGGGGAACATTTCAGATCACGTCGCAGGGCAACTAGAATAAAACTTCTTTGCTCAATTTAAGCCTAGTATATTCTATTTAATCCCCCTTTTCCAAGTGGAAGCACATTACAGTTGGTTCACCAATACCCAAAGAGAAAAAATAACATGTGGTCCTTCAGTTTTGATTGGAGGCCGTGCTTAGACAGACATTAACACTGTGGACAAATACAGCCTTTTCATTTCCATGGGACCACTGCGTTAGTTTCTGGAGTAGGTCTGAGGAGAACAGTTCACAGCCAGGTCTGTATGTCATTGTTTCTGGAGCATCACTTTATCACTTTATTTTTAACTGCAAATTAATGTTGTAATCTCTACATTCAATATCTGTTCACTTTTATTCTATTTGGATGGAGGCAAAAATGTCAAAGACATAAACCCAGTACCTTCATGCTACAAACCAGTAGAAGCATTGGCGTTATCCCCACTGAGCTTTGGTGCTGAAGAGCAAATGTAAATATTTGAATTCCCTATCACCCCCAACCTTTGCTGCTGCCTGTGGGTAGACGTAGAGAGAGGTAGGCTGGGTAACATCCTCTTGTATTCAACCTGCTGCCTCAACCCCTGGTTAAATGACTAATGTTTGCTAAATAGACCAAATGTAATCGAGGAAAACTGTTAAAGCCCTGGATCCAGTTGTCTTTGTGTTAAGAAGCTGGGATCTGAATAAATTTGGAGCTTTTTACTTTGGACATGCCGAGTTGTGAAATCCGATGTTGAACCTGATCGCCTTTGAGAGGACTGAATATACAACTTTGATTAAAGTCATGTCCCAGGCCCACCCCCCCCTGTATCTGAACTACCACATCTGAAGTGGCTGAATGAAACAGGGCCGCCAAGAGAGTAAAGGGAGCTGACACCAAAATAGCCTGGTTGCTCTGCATGCTTCTTGCTGTTATGCATCAATCTATCAGCCGGCCTGATTACTATTCAGATTACACACACCACACACACACTATTCAGATTAGGGGCTAAGGTGTGCAGGGCTTTGAGGGGCGCAGCGGGGACACGAGTGACCTTTTCAATCATTGCCGGATACTTCGAGTTGGCAGTGAATCCATCTCAGCGAACTGGTGTGAAAGGTGATTTCTTGAAGCCTGTCAAATGCTTTTCAGATCTACTACCAGGCCTTTGTAATGTATGCACATTGCATTTGTTCACCTGTGTACTGCTACACTCGTGTTTTTCTTTTCTACTTGTGCTGGTGTCTGCAAAAATGCATCCCTGGTGTTCATTCAGAAAAAATCTATTCAGGTTAAGTTTTATATCAATAAAAATATTTTTTTTCTGTCCTCTCGACAGTTTGGTTTACAGTACAGTGCTGATAACTTTGCTGTGGTGACCATTTATCTGTTATTCATTTATTTTGGACACTGTGTCCTCATCTTTAATCAGATCAACAAAACTCAGAAACCCAATTACTATATAGGCCTGTACACGTGCTTGCATTCACACCTGGCATTAAAATGTGGGTCCAAATGCGTAGCATGATCCGACCTCACCTCTCCGCTCTACACAAACAAACATGTACGTCATTTCTGCTCATGAAGAACAAGTTCTGTTTTTTCCCCCCTAGTCTGAGCAAGTGTGTGTATGTTTGGGCAAGACCGAGTAAAAGAGAAGCAGAGAGACGAGTCAGGAGAGTCTGAATGAATCTCGTGCATCTGCGCTGTGCAGGAAGATTTTTAGCATTTCATTTGTATCGATTATTACGTGGTGATCAGTGTTTATATTGTGGCGGTGGTCATAAACAAGTCAACGAGAAGAGAAAAAACCTGTTTGATTCACAGTGAAACTGCAGCAGGTCAGAGGACGTCAGCTGAGGACGAGGTTCTTCATATAAGGCCCAGGACAGATTAGCATTCACACTGTGAAAAAGACTGTGGACACATGTGGCCCAGAAGGGCTCCGGATGTGAGCTGTCGTAATCGGAGCTATATCCGATCTGAGTGCGTTCACATCGTACCTACAGCTGTCCACTTGTGATCGGATCACACCAAACACAGTTTAATAGGTGTGTACAAGGTCTCACTGGCAAGTGGCAGCATGCACATTCACAAACACACACACACACACACACACACACACACACACAATCTAGTGGTGAGTTCACTAACGGTGGCTGCTGCATTTCGAGCCACAGTCTTGATTAATGATCTACGCCATTAATATATGGGCTTTGTATATTTGTTGCTTATTAACCCTCCAGTGAGAGAACAAAGTCATGAGCACACTCACCCTCCAGCTCTGTCTCTCACATACACACAGATCAGAGAGGGGAAACTGAGGAGTTTAATTGTAGTGTAACCGCCCCAAGCAGGGACTGAGGGAAAAAGATAGGTAAACATGTACACATCAACAAACAAATTACGCACATTATACACAATGTAGGCGACACATATAATGTGTATCCCATATTAAACCAACACAGGGCATTAATGAAACTTAAGGAAAGATGGGCAATCCATATTAAAATAAATATCAAGTCTACCAACCAAGACAGATACTCACTTTAAACATTCAAATGTCTTAACTGCTTATATTGTTGTTATTGTATTTAGTCAGTTAAACATTTAGGTTTACACATTTAATGCAGTTTGAGTTGAGTTTAAGGAACCAAATTTCTTCTTCGGGTCAGTTAACATCTCCTTATTTCAGAGTTCAAGCTATGGTTTAATGGGGTTTATTGGAGTTTTGTTCATTAAACTCTGATTATCAATATAATTTACATCACATGTGTTTTGTGCAACAAATAACCTTCTAAATCTTCTTAACTTTTTATTTTCATGATTTTTTTCCATGTGGTTCCATCAAGCTCTCCTGTAATAGATCACAGACACACTCTTGAAATCCTGCAGCTGAATCATAACCCCCATAAAAAGCCCACAACAGACACAGACAGAGTCACCAGACACCGATACACAAAGACAAGGGCAGGAGCTCGAGCGGCAGATAACTTAATAGAGGGATCGGACATGGGCTAAAAAGGAAGAGTGAAATCATTAGGATGCAAATGAGAGGGAGCGATTAGCATGTGTGTGAGAGAGATTGAAAGAGATACTGTATGAAAGGCAGAGGAATAGATTGAGTCATCTGTGCTTTCACCGGAGCTCTCTCACTGAAAGCAACAACTGTCACACGTTCGCTGTCAGAGATCCGGCCGACGGGTGCAATTAATTTTACAGTGATGACTATTTTAACGGCCGCAGGAATTTGTTTTACAATGCAGTCACTCATCCCGCTGTCCAAACCGTTCCATGAAACATGCTATCACCGACACGACAGGGACGGAAAAGTATCAAGCATCTGGGGCCTATTTTTATTTTTTACACCGCAATTTTCATGTAATTCAGAGTAGTTTAAAATTCATTAAGTTTTGCAGAATCTCCTCTGTTTGTAAGCATTTCTAAATCGCAATAATTGTGAATATAAAATTGTGTGGAAATGCAAAATTCATACAGACAAGACACAGTACAGTAAGTGCTCTGATAAAGGCACTTCAAGAATTTGGAGTAATCTGTTGCCCTCTGAATTGCAATTACAGTAGCAGGAATGGAGAATCCCATTGCTGTTCAAGGATGTGCTTGAATGATCAGTAGATTTCTGTTGGTGTTTTGATTAAGGAGATTAATAAATGATATATATAGAAGTGTGTGTGTGTGCGTAATGTTGGTAGTGAGAGCACATAGTATTTCTAATCAGCATGTACAGGAACATTCTGTGCATTTATGTATCACGTAAATTTTACACTTGTTGTTTTTTTTGTCTATGTATTTGTGTTTCACCTGCTTGTCTCTTACACTCCCTGGTTTTCTCTACCAGGGGTGAGAGGGTACGCACCACTCTGTTAGCCGCTGTCTTGGCCGTTGAGGCTCTTCATAAAACAGAAATATGTAGTGGCTCGGGCCAAAGCCACCGCCAAATAAAATCCAGCCAAGTGTCATCCAGGGAACCCATCCATTCACATCATAAAAACGGCTCTTTATTTGTTTTTTCAGTCCGTCGCTCCGTTCGTGGCCATTTTGGTATTAGGCACTGGGATATCGCTCCTGTCCATAAATCCCCTTCTCATCTCTCTTTCTCTTTTCTCCTTAACTCTCTCTCCCGTCGTGTCTGGGAGTGTTTCATGGTGCATCATGTGAGATTTATTTCCAAATATACTGTTGCGAAATGTACTGTGTGTCTTCTTGTTTTGAAGAGGGATTTACTCCCCGTTAAGAAGAGTTATGTACACTGAGGCGTTTTACACCCTGACTCTTGGTAACAGGGCGTTTGGACATATTTCACCTGGGCCTCCGCCTAATCCACATATCAATCCACAGGCTGCTGTGGACACGCACATTTACAGGAGGAGAACCAGATCTCAAGAGGTTTTTAGCTATGAAGTTGTCATTTGTATTCACAAATAAACATTTAAAATACAGACATTTTTCATAAAAAGTTGCAATTACAACACATTATTTATCAGCGCCATATTAGAAAACTTGCTCTATTTCATATTTAATGTAGATGCTTAATATTTAACTCTGCTCTACATTCATTGCACCCTCCCAATATCTATGCTTTCTTCTAAAGTTTTCATTTAAATTCAATAAAACTAAAACAGCAAATACTTTTTGAAGGAAACCAGAATATGAACATAATAAGGAGGAATTCTTCAGTTTACAGATTTGGCCAGTCATAAATGTTGATACCGAAAATATCAGTAAAATATTCACAGAAATGTTTTCTTGTTTTCAACCAAACTATCTTTCAGTTCATCACCACTTTGTTACCACAGCCATTGTTTTAGATTGGTCCTTTGTATCGGCATGATGCTAGCATAGTTATTTCTCCTTAGGTTTAGTCACTTTACAGATATACACTCCTGATCAAAATCTTAAGACCAGTTAAAAAATTGCATGAATTTGCATTTTGCACTGTTGGACCTTAGGAAGGTTCTAAGTAGAGCTTCAAAATGCAAAAAGAAGAAATGGGAACAAGAGCCCAAAAGTTGTGAGCAGGCAATTTATTGAAAACAACAATTTAACTCAAATAGGCTGTTCATCAGCTGATCAAAAGTTTAAGACCACAGCCTTTAAAAGCCAAAATCTGTGCAAAAATTTGGATTCCATGTCATTTCCTGTCAAGTAATCACACTGTGAAGATCTCTTGATGGCAAAGGCAAAAAAGCTAACGTCTTTGAACGTGGTAGGATTGTTGAACTTCATAAACAAGGCCTCTCACAACGTGCCATCGCTGCTGAGGTTGGACGCAGTAAGACAGTCATTTTGCATTTCTTAAAAGATCCTCAGGGTTATGAAACAAAAAAATCAAGTGGTAGACCCCAAAAAATCTCACCGGCGCTGAGCCGGAGGATCCGAATGGCTGTCCGTCAAGACACGTGACGATCCTCGTCCCAAATTAAGGCCATTACTGGTGCTGACTGCAGCCCAATAACCATCAGACGGCATCTGCGAAGGAAGGGCTTCAAAAACAAGAAACGTCTTCAAAGGCCACGTCTCCTTCAACGCCACAAAATTGCCCGTTTAGACTTTGCAAGGGAGCACCAAACATGGGACATTCAAAGGTGGAAGAAAGTTTTATTCTCTGACGAGAAAAAATTTAACCTTGATGGTCCTGATGGCTTCCAACGTTACTGGCATGACAAGGAGAAGCCACCTGAGATGTTTTCTACGCGGCACAGTGGAGGGGGCGCCGTCATGATCTGGGGTGCTTTTTCCTTCAATGGAACAATGGAGCTCCAGGTTGTGCAGGGGCGTCAAACAGCAGCTGGCTATGTGGAGATGTTGCAGCGGGCATCCCTCATGACTGAGGGCCCTCGTCTGTGTGGTAACGACTGGGTTTTTCAGCAGGACAACGCTCCAATTCACAATGCCCATCTGACCAAGACTTTTTTCCAGGAGAATAACATCACTCTTTTGGACCATCCTGCGTGTTCCCCTGATCTTAATCCAATTGAGAACATTTGGGGATGGATGGCAAGGGAAGTTTACAAAAATGGACTTCAGTTCCAGACAGTGGATGCCCTTCGTGAAGCCATCTTCACCACTTGGCGCAACATTCGCACTAAACTTTTGGAAACACTTGCATCAAGCATGCCAAAACGAATTTTTGAAGTGATCAACAATAATGGTGGAGCTACTCATTACTGAGTCAGTGTGACTAAGTGTTTTTGACACTTTAATTTCTGTTTTAGGAGGGGTTTTTTTTTTTTTTAGCTGTGGTCTTAAACTTTTGATCAGCTGATGCACAGCCTACTTCAGTTAAATTGTTGTTTTCAATAAATTGCCTGCTCACAACTTTTGGGCTCTTGTTCCAAATTTCTTCTTTTTGGATTTTGAAACTCTACTTAGAACCTTCCTAAGATCCAACAGTGCAAAATGCAAATTCATGCAATTTTTTAACTGGTCTTAAGATTTTGATCAGGAGTGTACTTAATTTATGTGACTCAAGCCGTTTGAAACTCTGGAAAAAGTCCAGACAATCGGGTGTGGATATTACGTTGAACATTTGAAGAACACAGACTGTCCTCCTCAGTCTCAGGGACGGGGTAGCGTCTGGGTACAGTGTGCATGAGGTAGGACATAAAATCTCATTTCTGCTGTGGAAATCTTTTTTTCTTTTTGTTACAGCACATCAACGCTGGCATCAGCCTTCCTCACCAAAACCTCTCCAATGTCTTTGTTTTTCCAAGTTGTCGTCTTATTTGCATCTTCTACGTGCACCACTTTTTCATATATTTGTATTGTTTTGTTTTTTGAGTCTGTCACGTGTTAGAAATGACATCAACGCGGCCACCTGCTCGCTGTCAATTCTGCAGCTCAATATCTCTCACATGAGCTCTCTTGGACACTCTTTGTCTCGTGCCTCTCACTCGGACATTAGCCTACTCGGAATATCCAGAGTTAAGTGAATGTCGGAAAGCAGCTGTGTGAAAATCTAATAAAACACACCAAACCTTAAACGTTAACTTTATAAGCTATAGATATCTATATAGATATAGATACAACCGAAGTCTGCAGAATATCATCAATATCATATCATCCATATCATCAAGCCCTAAGTTAAAGGCATGTTCGATTGTACCATGTGGCGTAGACACAGTAGCTTGTGAACTTTATATTTTGAATGGTAATAGTTTATACAGTGCTACTGTCCATGAACTGTGGTATTTGCTGTTCAGATAGCAGAATCAGCACATTAGAGACAGAATGACTTCTGGGGCAGTTTTCTCGAGGCCTGAGGCCACACACACACACACACAAACACACACACGCACGCACGCACGCACACACACACACACACACACACACACACAGAAATATGCCCCTGCAGCCCCTTTCACACATGAGCTGTGCTACATTGCTGTAAACTTTTCAAGATATGGAGGTTTTAGTTTTAACCGAATGGCAGCCGCTGTGATGAGTCAAACTTTCCTTTATTTCCTCAATCAAACAACCAGGAAAAGATGCAGTTAAAGCCCTTCATCTTTTCCCATCTCCCAATATTAACCTCCTTCTCCTCTTTCTCCTCATCCTTTCTCCTACTTCTGTTACACCTCAGTTCAAATTCCTCACAGTGTCCACCTCTGTGGTTTCCTGTTGCTGCAGAAGTGTCCCAGTCGCTGCAGACCATTCAAACGCAAGCGATACTGACTATGCAGATGTGCTGATTCCTCTAAATCATTTCAGAAAACAAGGGCTCGATTTGAGATTAAATGATTTTCTGAGATGTACCGCTTTGGCTGTGTTCCTCTGTGTCTCTTCTCTTCTCCCCTTTTCTCTCCGTCTCTCTGTGTCTCTCTCTCTCTCTGTGTCTCCTCAGGCTGTGTATCAGGGCTCTATGTTAATGACAGTTGACAGATAGTTGAAGGGCACGGGCTGCTCCCTGTCAGCCCTGTTTTGGACTCATAATTATTTCACCAGTGTCATGTCACTGTCACCCTCGCCTGCTTAACACTGTCACACACACACACACACACAGAACCCCCCTCGCACCCCACCTCCCGCCACCCCCCACCCCAGCCGCCCTGCCTGCTGAGCCTGGAGGAGAGAGAGAGGCAGAGATAGTGTGTGTGTGTGTGTGTGCGTCTGGCTGTCACTCGACCTCAGCGTTGGCCGTTTCGCTGCCAAGACAAGCATCGCTGCCACACGGCAACCGTCGCTCTGCGTGCTCGTCTCCGTGGTAACAAACCAGAACCACAGCCTTGTGGCAGTGTGTTGGCGTGAAGGAAGGTGACTTCCCAGCTGGATACCAAAATAATGCCTCGGAAAGACGCGTGTTCTACAACTGGCAACAGATATGCTGAGGTCTGCTCGGGAGGGAATCCAGGAGTTCTTTCAGCAACCTGGCATTTTTTGGTTTCTAAATTATAGTTTTGATTATGGATGATTAAGCATTCTCAGAAAAGATGTTTGCTTTAATTTATCTGAAGCACTGGATCGATTCCCCTTTCACTGTTATTTGTTGATCTCAATTGCACTTCCTATACAACTAGGCTCTGTGTTTGTGCCATATTTTTTTTTTTATTTGTCCTTTTTAGGGCCCGAGCACCGAACGGTGAGAGGCCCTATTGAAATTGTAAGGATTTTTCTTATTATTGTATTTGTAACTTACTGTTATATCACATTATTGCTAGTTTAAATGTGTATAATTAAAAACCTTTTAATACAAAGTATATATATTTTCATTAGATTTATATTATTCAAAAAATGGAGAGAAGATATGGATACAGAAGCATATTACCCTGAGCTGTGGATGAACCGATTTAGAACAGATTACCCGGTTTAACAAGAAGCCATTCAAAGATAGAGAGATATTGATGGTGTTATCTGCACTAAGAGATTTAACAACTGATTTATCGCAGAACATGATGTAACTCAGGTAGCCCCAAAAAGAAGTAACTTATTATTTTCTGAAACGTTTGAAAGGCAAACTGTGGGTAAGCTCTGTAGCCAATTCTCCTGATATTACCTGAATACAGCTCATGAAGAAGCAATTCTTTGCCAGAGAATCATTTTCCTCATGCTCTGAGTCATTTAAGGACTGTGTGATAAACTCTAAGTAGACTGGCGTATGGCTTCTACTCAAAGTGGCTTCTTGTTTATAACTTCTCAACCATAAAGGCCTGACTGTTAAAGTACTGCTGAGATGTTGTCCTTCCATCATGTCTCCGGACTCTGTTAGGGTGACCCTGACCAAGACCCTGCTTACCTGATTCATCAGAGTCTGCCATAAGCTACAGCCAGTTTTCCACTGGTCAAATGACTCTGCAGTAGACAAAGGTTTAAATCGGCTCTAACCGGCAGTGATGGAAACACTAGACATGCTAATGACAAAACAGAGAGTTGACAGAGGGCCTCAGTTTTTGTTGCGCTTGTGACATCATATAAAAAAGGCAAACTCCTCTTCTGGGAAAGGAACTGGCATCTTTTTTAACCAGTTTACATGTGTTTAAAGCCCATAGATCACATTATCAGCAGCAGCCTAGACTGTTATATTATGGATTCATGGTTTTAATGCCAAATTCAGATTCAGATTCATGGCCAGGCTACCATTTGCTCTGTTGTGGCCTGTCTGCCTCAAGGTTCACCCTGTTGTACATTCTGGGATGCTGTAAAGAGTGGTTATCTGAGCCACCACAGCCTGTCAGCTCCGTTCTCCTCTGACATCTCTCATCAGCAACATGTTCCCATCTGTAGAATTGTTTGACTGAGTAAACTCTTGAGCCTCCTGTGTGAAAATCATTTGCTTCAGATATATCCAAACCAGCCTGTCTGGAACCACTGACATAAAGAAGCTCCTGACCTGGACAGTTAGTCAGGTGAGACAGGGAGAAACCAATACATGGCGTCAGGCCCACTGTAATACTGACAACCGAGAGGGGAATGGAGAAAAACAGCAGTAGAGAGAAGAGAAAAAGCTGGGATTGTAGCTACAGTATGTGTTTGTCAGAAAGAGAAAGGGAAGGCTGAGAACAAAGACAAGAAGACAGGATGCCTGTCACGGAAACATCTGAGACGAAGAAGAAAGAAAAAGAGATTGAAAAGCGGGAGGAAGGTAGATAAATAGATAGGTAGAGAGACAGAGAAGAAGAGAGAAAAGGGAAGCAATCAATGATTTAAACAATAATGCAGCCCTCTGTATTCACTGTCACACACTCGCTCTCAGCCGCCGTCAGGATTGTCTCTCAGACGCACGCCAGTCGAGACTGTCCATCTGGTTTATGCTCTCTTGAAGCTGTCTGACTCACCTTCCTCTTCCTCCTCTTTCCCCCCACTCCTCTTCATCTCTCTCTCTGTCCCTCTTCTGGTGTCTCTCTGTCTGAGACTTTGTTAGTTACACCATCATGTCACGATCACGTCACTCCCGCTTAATCTACTGTGTCCTCTCCTCCCTCCGTCCTCTCTCTCTGTTTTCCCATGTCTATTCTTACATATTCTACCGGCCAAACAAACTCTTCCTCCTCCTCTTCCTCAAACATTCTCACTCTCCACTTGTCATCACTATTTTCGTATTGTATCCATTTGATTGGTGCATTCAGTAAAAGATTAAAAAAAGTATTTGTGGAAAAAAACACCGACTATAAACGGTGGGAAACACCGGCAACTCATTCCCTCTATCCTCTCCTCCCTTTCTCTTTGCCTCTCTCCTACTTCCAGCCTTCTGTTTAAATTAAGGTGGGCTGACAAACAAATTAAATCTGTCACATCCTGTTTGCATGAAGCCGACAGGAAGTCAATATTGTCAGCCATGTTGGTTAGCCGAGTTCTAATCACACTTCAGTTCCATGGTAACGGAAATGAGGGTGAGGGAAGGAAGTGGCCACACAGCCTTTCTCTATTGGCCTACTCTATGTCAAGAAGGTTATTTATTTTAAATAATTAATATCTTAATCTTTTCGCCTTGTTAAAATGGGAAAGTCACATGCATTTTGCAAAATAATACAAATGGGAGGGATTTAAGATATTATCAGTAACATTTTATCACATGAGCAATAGTAACCAAAAATGCTGATGTAAAAAAACTAAAAAATCACCAAAAAATACAACTCAAAAGTCTAATTGTTGAACCCAGTGTTACCCCACCGTGTACTAGGTAAGGACTAACCTGTTGTTGTTTAGCAGGTCAAATCTTGGCATGTTGGCCGTCTTAGTTGAGTGAAGTATCGTGCAAACATATGCTTATTAGTTTTAAACACCAAGTACAACTGAGGTTGGTAAGGATGGTATTTATTTTGATAGTACAAGTGTAGAGCAAATTAACACTTTGACCCGATGATGCTATAAGCTAAATAATGAAATTGTGTCTTATAGTCCAAAGGATTCACCCTCTTGAGACCATGAATGTCTGTACAAAATGTATTTGCAGTCCAGCCAATACATATTGGGATAATTTTGTCTCAATCAAAGACTTCTCTATAAAAAGATTTTGCATGTGAATATGTTTTTTGGTCGGAACCCTTTTGGTTTCCATTTTTAGTTTGACCAATCAGGTTTAAGAAGGCTTATGTTGCCCACATGTAAACAGTCCATGTGGAGAGCAAAAAAGGTCGAACAGATTGACCGAAACGGCTTTAATTTATCTGCATTCATATACAGAGGTTGTTAATAGAGATGAGTCAAAATGTCATCTGGACATAAAATACAGATCATTAGTCTCATTGTTTTTTCTGGAGAAATGTTCGACTCGTGTGATCAAAGAAACTTGTCCGACTGTAAACGGTGTGTGCCAAACGGAAAACAGAGTTTTTGCCCAGATATCCAGGATCTACACCGGATAACCTTAAATATCGTCCGTTGCTCATGAGGCTAATTTGATTTCAGACCTGCAAATAAGCACGATGGTATTTATCACTTATAAAATGATATTTAAAATGTTCCACTGTCCCATATCAGCTTATGAGATGTTTCTTATGTAAATGTAAAAGTAAAACCGATTGAGAAACAGCATTTCATGTATGCAGACATGCATTTCACATGTTTTTCAGACTTTTTGAAAGTGAAATATAATATTCCACATGTCAAATATGTGAAAGAGCTAAAATTAGTATTACTCTTTTGCTTCTGCCAAAGGCCCAAGTAAATGTAAACTGTAAACGCAATGTACAAAGTGGCATGATGTCACGAAACACAGAAAATAACTCTCACACCTAAACAAGTCATTCAGTCATGCTCATGCCCAAACGTAAAGAAGACCAAAGGTCACTGTCGTCTTCGTGTCTTTAGCCTGTGTTTGTCAAATCAATGCAGACCCTCTCTCTCCCCATCACACTCTCTCTGACTATCTGCCACACACACACGCACACACACACGCACACACACATTAAGAAAGACATATACTTGCTGCTGTGTTCTACTCCCTGTGGAGATATTGGTAATCTCAGCAACATCAGTCAGGCATATGCTGGAGGCTGTGTGTGTAGGTTAGGTGTGCGCTTTTGTCCATGTGTGTGTTTGTATGGGAAGGTCAAGGGTCAGAGGTCAAGGCACCTGCAGGGCAGAGTTTGACCCAGCCACCCCTTAAATTCACAGGTTTCACACCAGGATCTTTAACGTTGTATAATTGTGGCTAAAAAGAGAGAAACAATGCGATGATAAAAAACAAAACAATGGGTGGAACAGAAGAATTCTAACTGCCTGGCTTTTACGGAACATGTTTATTTAAATGTAACTGTCTGACTTTCACGGAAAACATGATTATTTCAATTTATAAATTCAGAAGGAACTATAATATATAGAACAAAAATATTGTAATATCCGCTTTCTCATGCAGGCTGTGATTAAACACTTTGTTGTGGAGCTCTAAATATCAAACATTGGTCACAGTTGCACAATTACATGTTGTTTTCCACAGACAACAACAGTTTATATATTCTCTCCATAAATCTACACTTGCATATACAATTTGTCTATCTCCCATGCACTCCTTCCTCCTTTCTTCTGGCCCTCAGGTTAAGTCATGTTTACTCATTTGACCCCACTGGTCTGCTGTTTAAAAATGCATGAACAATAAATAAGGATTCTCTACCCCCCGCGTCTGTAACTTGCTCATTTTCTCTCTCTCTCTCTCTCTCTCTCTATTCATCCATCTATCCATCCATTTGCTCATGTTTGTGCAGAGCTCATTCAGCCTCTTAAAGGAAATGGAAATCCTCCGTAGTGACCCTGCAGTCTCTGAGGTGACTAACTGATATCCTCTCAGTCAACATTTACAATTCTTCGGCTACAAGGTACAAACCTATCAGGAAGTCCATATCCCATAGGGCATTTGTGCCTGATGTTTTTTAAAGGGTATGGCTGAACCTTAGTACCTTAAAGATGAGACTCTTTGAGGATCTATTGCAGGTACCCAAGAGCACAGGGTACCCCCCCCCCCCCATGTGGGCCACAGTGTTCATCTTTGTATTTTTGCTGCAGACATCATAGGGTTGGGAAGGGGTGTCCATATAATTGCAATTATCTTGTTGACTTCTAGTTTAACATTCAGATCAGTCCACGTGGAAATGGCAGGTAATACTTCTCTGTGCGCATATTTTCCTTTTCTGTCAAGTTTCACACTTGCAATGCAATGAGTAAATTGCAATTTTCTCTCCTTAAAGGTTCAGTGTGTAAGATTTAGGTGAAAGGGATTTATTGGCAGAAATTGAGTATAGTATAAAATAATGTGTTTCCTCCAAATTGTACTAATCGTTGTTTTCTTAACCCTAGAATGAGCCCTTTATATCGAAATACTTAATATTTACTTCAGGAGCCGGTCCTCTCTACAGACGCTGCCATTTTTTTTACAATAGCCCAAACTGGACAAACTAACACCTTTTGCGTTTTGATGACAATGGAAGGCTACCACAGGTTCTCTATCATGTTTTGATTGTTGTTTTTACCTGCACCAAGCAACTTAACCACTAGATGTCACTAAATTCCACACACTGAACCTTTAAACAAATCAAGTAATATCATTTTTTCCCCTCTTTTATTTAAGGGGGAAACTACTATCGTGTCCAATGTCATCCTTTAGCTTAACACACAGATTACATTTTGTTAGTTCTAGAAAAGGGTGATGTCATTGTAAGAGAGAAACACTCCTCCCAGCAGTAAACCAATCATCTGCTTTGAAATGTCCGAACTGGAAACATATCAGGCCAATCCTGTTTTGCTGTGGCTCAACCAAATCCTTGCACATTCATATCAGGAGAATAACCAATGGATAAAAGTGTTTTGAAATTATTTTGGTATAGAGACACCAAAACTCCTGAATAGTTTTTTTTAGTGGTGATGGTATACCTGCAGATCTTATTCCACAGTGACAATTGAAAGTGCAGTTATGTCTCTTTCCCCATTAATTTATATACAAACTTTCTTGTTGGCCCATGATAACTGCCCGGGGCAATGCCAAGCTGGATGCTGAGAGGTTAGACCTACCTTCAAGGACTTTTCCGTAGAAAAACAAAATAAGAAAAAGACTAATGAGGAATGAAACACAGTCGTTTGCGTCATCTTTACCTCCTACAGTACCTCCCATAATGCTAATAATCCTTTACTAAACCAAATTCATTAGGAAAACTGTCATATGAGAATTCAGAGCAAATAATCTCATGGACTTTCAGTTTGTTTCAATGTCACATTCAAAGATACATCTGCATCATTAAACAGATGTCTGGGTATGTAACACTGGTACAATAGAAAAAGACAGAGCAGCAAGGACAAACGTTTTGAAACAGCAGGGAAGCCATCAATCTTTCCCCAGATCAATTTCCCAAAGGCCAGGGGATCAGGGATAAAGCCAGAATGGGGTTAATCTGTGGAAATTATTTTGTTATTAATAATAATTTCTTAAATATCTAACAGCCAGAAAAGACGAACTGTAGCGCTAATCAAAGCTGATGGGAGCGTCTGCCTTTGCGCGTCAGGAAATTTCCATCCCTTGATTGCTTTAAGTGGTGTATGGATTTAGTTCCTATAAAATCACTTCTGCTAGAAAAATGTAATGTATTAATCCTAATGTATTTCCATTTACACAATATAATGTGCTGCTTGTTGCAGTTCAACATTTTAATCTCCTGTAAATTACTTTAACATAAGTTTTGCAAATAAACACTTAGATTCACTGTAAGTAGTCGCTGGTAACTCAGCAGCTTCCATTATGAATAAATGTACTCTGATTTATTTTAACTGCTGTTTTGCCCATAAATAGTCAAGATATTATGTTGTTAATAGATTCAATGGTCTGTGTGCGTGTCTGTGTGCATGTCCGTGCGTGTGATTGTATGTGTGTGGCATAATGAAGTAGCAAAAAGCTTCCTTCATCCTTAGACCCCTGAAACAAGCAATTATGGCTAATTTGTCTTTTTAAAAAGACATGGGAAAGCCATTTTGCCTTACACAAACACACACACGCACACACACACACACACACACACACACACACACACACACACACACACACTAACACACACAAACACACAATGAGAGAATATTCATGTCTCTTCCTCCCCCCTCCACAAACACTTAGGAGCTAATTATTGTTATCAGCATCATGGTTGAAATCCCTCCACAAGGACATGTCAGCACACTTCAACATCTGCACACTTCTGTTACTCCATCAAAGACACCGGAGAGACGGGAGAGGAGGAGGGAAGAAGTGACACATAAAAAATGTCCTGGGATCACCTTGAAAAGGTCTAATCAAAATGGTCTTCACTTCCAAGTCATTTTGTTTCTCACACAATGACACTGTTTCACCACAGCGGTAATTGCCTTTTTCAAAATATTGGCCTAATATATACATGAATATTGATTTAGCCATAAGCAGCACCATTTCCATTATAGGCAATGGTGCTCCGATTTTACTATTATTTCAATCACAAGGTCGTTATGGACAAACATGTTACCGCAATGACAATACATTAACTTTAATACATGCATTAGACCATGGCTTGATTCCTATTCTATATGAATGCTATAAACAATGGTGAAGATCAATACACTGTGGATAAAACTTAATCTTCTACATTGGGATTCATCCATAATTGCAATACCATGTCAAATTTAAAACAGATTCTGACAATGCTCAGTTTAGGTCTTGGCAAATCCATCCCTCTTTCCATCTAACCCTCCCTCCATCCACCCACCCACCCACCTCAACAGCAGTCTAAGCAGGGCAGCCCAGATGTCCTTTTCTCCAGCCATGTCCTCCAGCTCTGTTCCGGAGGATACCAATCCAGATGGGATGTATAATCCCTCCAGCCTGTTATTGATCTTCCCTGTTGTCTCCCCCAAAATACCAGGACAGATAAACTTCAATGAGGCATCTTGATCAGATGCCCAAACCACATTAATTGGCTCTTCTCAGAGGTCCTTCCTCTGTTGCGTAAAGGGGAACCAAGATATTCTGTTATAGAATGTATTACTTCTTTTCTGTCAGTGTTAAGGGGTTATACTGTAGCTGTATCGAGTTTGTGTGTTGGTAGAGCAGAGATTACACCATTACTGATGTCCACAATTTCAAAAATAGATTTAGTGTAAGGTCTGCGGAGGATACAGGGACACAACACAGAACTTTGATTGGTCACAAGGGCAGGTTCTCCTAGTTTCCCAACCTTAGAACCAATTGAAAGCTACCAAGTGTATATTGGAAACATCTAGGTTACTGCTTTTTTAACCTATCCTTTCCTGCTTTCAGTCTTTCAGTATACATATTATTGTCCTTTCCTGGGTATGATTATTGGACATGGTAAACTGCCTTAGATTACAGAGCTGTAACTGTGTCAGGTTGTTTGACATGGTTTACCCAGATGATGTTGAATTGTCTTCATTTCTGCCTCCTTTCACATGCATCCTAAGTTGGAGTACCTCTAATACACTGCCCAAGTTAAGATTAATTTATGCTGCCTTTTCATACAAAAAGACAAACGTCCATTAAAATCAATGTAACTGTCACTGCCCGTATTTGTTCTTGACATTGGCATGGTTGTTAAACTACACACGTATTAGAGAGCAACAGAGTCGAGAGTTTCTGACACTAACAAACATATCGACGGTGGAGGAAGTTGTAATACATCTTGTAATAAAGAAGCAAGAGCAGTGGTTTGTCCCTGTACACTGGCGAAGTAACATAAATGTCAGTAGTTTCATACCTACTCACAAAGTCTCTCCTCCCTTGCTGACATTTTATCCTTGTGATCTATAATAGTCTCACTTGAACCCGCAAGTTTTGGTCGTACTGCTCCATTTCGTCTGTTTCATCTGTATCTATAAGCTTTCAGAAGATTTGCATAAATTCAGCGAAATGAGCGCAGAATACACGAAGGCCTCTGTCGGATTCCATATGCGTCTGAAGCATTGAGAATAAATAAAAGCTTTTATGGGAGAACATGTGGGGTTAAAACGATCCCTCGAGTAAATCAATTACTAAAAATGATCTTTTAAAATTATTTTAGCTGCACTACAAAAAACTCGACATTTAGCCACTTTCTTTTTAGAAAGAGAAACATATGTGAAACAACAAAAACACATAAGACTGAAGGGATACAACCGATATCTGTGTTTTAACAATGAAAACACTTTTAGATTTGTATCTTTAGTCTGAAAAGACACCGTCCATGTTGAGCTCACAATGTTAACACCTTTTGTTATTCTAAAACACAATGGACAGGCTTTGGCCGATTGATTTTTCAGCATCTGCCACAAAGACTCATGCAGCCGAATAAACACACATGCACCCACACTCAGACGCACAAAATTAACTGTCCTGCTCTCGTGTCTAATGCATCTGTCATATCAGGGATAAGCCCTTTGATCTCTCGCTCCCTCTTTCTCTGACAGCTGGCTTGCTGCTCACTGGTCCTAAATGAATTGATATTTCTTCTGGCCACTTGAATTTGTCACTTGACTTCTCTGTGTAATCTTGACTCCGTGGTGAGTGTTGGTGTCTGCCCATGTGCCTGTGCTCATAGAAACCTGGGTAACACAGTCCTGTGTTTTGGATGAGAACACTTGGCTAATAGAGTCACTGACTGTCAGGCCATCAAGTCAGCTAAAACGCCTCCAGACGGCCTCCATGATGAACCTGTCAAAGGTGATCTCATTTTTCCTTCAGACACAACAATGAAACCAAATCGCCTGCAGAAGCATGACTAACATAGTGGAAGAGAAATCAAAATTTGCAGGTAGAGGAGAGTGTGTCTCTGTATTTGGCGTATTGTTTGAATGAACATATAAAGCTCCAGCAAAAAAGAGCTAAATGCATCATGTTACCTTTAACTGGGTCAGATATGTGAAAACGGGGCTGTTGCCAAAGAAAAAAAAGATTTACAGTTGGGTTGCAACACGTGTTCATCTACAGCATCATGGATGGAGAGGGATGGTAAGCTTGATCTTGCTGTGGGGGCGTTTTTAAGACTTAAGGGGGTTACATGTTTTAAAGATAGGGATGCAAAACAAAAAGCCTCATACACATTCACTCTGAAAAGGCACAGTTATTAAAGAAAGTCGTAGCCCATTGATTTTCATTGTCTATAATAGGTCAGAGTAGCATGAGTGACCTCACAACCCACCTCAGATGTCAATGTTTAATCCGTGTGCATATCAGGCCTTTTAGATCCCAAAAAATGGTATCACAGTATTTCATTTCATATCAGTTGATATCGATATATCTATATCATGATATAATCAAATCACTATTTCTGTCATGATTTGTGGTATTACCTGTCTTTGTGGGAACATTTCACACAATTTGCAGGGCAAGCTACTCTGCTTATTTCAAATAGCCAAAATATTTCCACAGTACTGAATTCCTCTTCCCCTTCTTTTCAGCAAAGTCCTCGTCTTTTTAGTCCTGGGTGTGTCTCCGTTGGGGTGTCTTCTTCGGTATCGCTGTCGCTTGAGTTTTCGTAAAATAATGTTATGGTCACTTTCTCCTTTAACTCGCTCCAAATCCTGAAGTACAGCTGCTGCTCCTACTCTATGTGCTGTGTGCGCAAACCTAACACTTATTTATCAATGGCTGTTTGTGTTGTCTGTCAAAACATGGATGGAATGAGTTCTATCGATGTTGTATGGACCATGTCTTGTTTTTTTTATGGAGAAAAAGTTATTTCACGATGATTCTCTCAATTTTTTATCGCCCAGCCCCATTCATGGTGTATTCCAGAATATAGAGGGAACATAAACAAGATTTCTGCATTAACTTGCATAATTAACTATATTTTGATTTATATTGGTGATAAGATTAGATCTATATAAGCCTCACTGTCACAATGTAGTAAAGACTTAACGTATGGCACAAAAGGAAGCACCTCTGCCACCGAAATAGGAGGATAGTGCTGTTATTTGCTGTCGTAGCTACTGGTGGCAGTCACCGGGTAACAGAAACAGAGGAAGACGGAACAACTGCAGTAACTTTGGAAACTCTACCAGGCAAAAGTAAAAGACAGAATTGGCAAAGAAGGAGAAGCTGGACTTAGAAAAAACAAGAATCCTCCTCATACGATAAAGACAATTTAAAACCAACATTCAGCGGCATTATTTCTACTAGAGGAGTAGGTCACAGAATCTGTCCACAGTTTATCTCTTATTTTGTAAGAACATAAAATAACAAGATATCGACATTGTTCACTTTTCTCAACACATACTTCAGAATGTCTATGTGCTTTCATGACTCCGTTATAGACTAAATGAATGAGTGAACTCACGCTTTCTCTCCTAATGTTTTCTTTGCTCCCCATCTGCTTCTGTCCTCATGGCTTTGCATCAGTCTTTATCCGTCCGTCTCTCTTTCGTGTCTCAGTCCAATCACTCCATATCTCTATCAAAAGCACTGTTGAGGAATATGGCACAATAATATTCAGCATAAAATCAATGGCTTGTTTAATTTAAACAGGGAGGAAGTGGGAAGGCGGGGTAATTGCAGAGAAAGGCCCACAAATCAGCCGTCCTTGTTATCCCATTTGACGGACCATTAAACATCTGCAGGAATAAACATTATTTTTAGCTTAACTACCAGCTTCTGTCAGCTGTAGACTAGATGGGCCAATCATTTCAACAAAATCTAAAAGTGGTCTTTAGAGGAACACAAGTCAGGAGTGTTTGTTTATTCTGTCATTTGTATTTAAATGTTTTCCCACATTAATTGATAGGTGGCACTGTATAGCATATGTGAACAATGTGAAGTTGTCAAATGTGGTCATTATTTTTACATAATAATATTTCCAGGCATTCAGAGCAGTTCTCCTACAAAAGTCTTTCACATAACATTTTGAATGACAAAGTAACTTTTAAGAGAAGAAGTAATATTCCTATGATAAAGGAAAAGTTGACTTCATAGGTAGAAATGCATCCTAGTTTAATTCACTACATCGCTAGCTGGTCGGCCTTGTTCTTATGGTCGTTATCATTATCTGATGGCCTCTAAGTTATAATAGATACTGCTGTGTAACTGATATCACTATGGGTTATTTTCACTTGAGCTGTAACTTAGCATATCCTATTTATTTAAATGGTTTAATTAGAAAAGAAGAAACAAACAGTATCACGTCATCAAGCTAGCTGCAAAATAGCAACTGTGAGGGACTTGACATATGACTATATCTTGGACAAGAACGCCCACTGTGTACGCCCAAACAATAATAATCATTCCTTATAACGTAGATACCTGGACTAGCATCTGGCTACCATCTGTTTTTTCTTTCACAGAAACTGTTATTACAGTCCATTGTATTTGACAGGTTAGCTTGGGGGCTATCACATGATAACAACATAACATACTGGTGAAAGTTGTTGTTTCCATTGTGTTTTGCTGTTTTCATTAACTTTTTTACATTTTTACATTAGTGGTTAAAGTGTTTGTTTACTAAACGATACATAAGTTGACTTCTAGCTTGTCAATTTTCAAAATCAGTTATTGTCTTAGCATAAATGTTCTGCAGTTGGCAAAAAAAGTCTCGACCCCCTCACTTTAACATGACTGAAACCGTTACAAACCAAGTGCTACTTTACTATTGAGCACTGCTGCTCAGACCAATGAGAACAATATTTATGCAGATAACAATTCGGGATTGTTGTCATGAATAATGATTATAAAAGAATATATACATTCATAATCGCCGGAGCTCTCGTCCATGCAGAGGTTGCCATTGCCCTTCAGCGCTGCAGTGGGCGCCCTGGACCAGTCCACAGCAAGTAAACTAAATGCGGAGGTTCTTTGTTTACAGTTGATGTTTGTCAGACATTTACGTGTTGGGTTCTGCTTTGTGTATACGCTTACGTACACCTTTTGTAAGTATGTGTAAAAGAAGGTGACTGTGTTTAATAATCAACAAGCAATGTGTCTTTGTGGAGCCCGTCACAGAAAGCTGCCTCATCAAATTTGGTTGGTACTTTTAGTACTATAAAGTGTCACTTCCTCTAACACATATTGGTGTATTTGAAACCAATTGTTTCATCAAAATGAACCTAATTCCAAATTTGTTTGCATGGATTTTAAATGTTTCTCCGTCTGGTTGCCATAAGCCTGCATTGATTTCCCTTCTCTGAAAAACAAAGCCAAATTGAGGCATGACACAGACATAACCACAGCAATGTCTCCCACCAAGACAAAATATCAAAATACGTTGGAAAATTGGTAAACAGAACTTAATTTTAAATTCGACTAAGGTTTCTTGAAGATCCAGATTTTGTGTCGTGATTTAATTCCGGAAAATCAAGGGGTGCATTTCTAATCAACGCTATAAAATGATCCTCCAGTGCCCCCGACAATACCAGTAGGTACAGTTTCAGTGGAGTAATAGGGAGATTACTTGGACTATGAAATAGGATGGTTTTACTGGGTAGATGATGATAGAAAGAGGCCACTTCACCATCTCCACCTGACTGACTGAGGAAATTACTCATTCTCTTTCTGTCACTGTAGCCGCCCCCCTCATATCTATCTCTGTTTCCGAGAACAAAGCAGATGTATATGTTAGATACTCGTGTAACAATGTTACAGCCGCCAGCTCCGCCTGTTCCTTTTCACAGATAAGAATTTTTTTATATGTTGCCCTTGATAAATGTTCCCACGGGGAGTTGTCAAGAAATTAACTTTATCTGGTCTTTAATTACGGTGCGTGTGCTCTGATGCATCTCTCACGCCCCCCCCCCCCCCCCCCCCCCAAACCCCAACATCACCCTCCCCGGCCCACCCCCGACGCTGTCATTTTCAAAGCTATTTTAAGACAATGTGTGATTATCTGTGACATTGCTTGACATGTGCCTCAAGGCTAGGTCTCTCTTCACTATCTCTGCTCTCTCCCTGTGGCCCCCCCCCCTTCTTTCTGTCTCTCTCTAATCAAAAAGCCAAACCATGCAGACAGCTCAGAGCAAATAACAAGTCACTCCCCCTGGATGTTTGAAGATGACGGAGCGACTGGAGGAATGACGGAGGAAATACACTCTGATCGTTCCTGGGTCTTGAAGCCGACACAAGGTTTCAACCCATATCTTTGCACTGGTGTTTCTTTTCTTCTCTTTTTTAAGATTTCCTGTTACTTTCATTTTTGTTGTAATCCATGGACACAGATGTATTATTTGTGATTTTGTCATGGACGTGGACTTATGGTCCAAGTGCTTAGATTTGTAGGAGCAGAAGTGCCATGAATTCCTATTGTGTCATAGACATATAAAATATATGTTTTTATAATATTGAGACTAGTAATTAACATTTAAAGAATTACCTCAGGTATTGATCTACCCTCAACTGCATTTCAAAATTACATATATAATCGTTACAGTTTTCAGCCATTTCTAATTGACCGGCTCTTTGGTAGAAACAGTTGAGCTTATTCAAATAAAACTGCCTGGTAATGGTTTAGGAAAATCATGGTGGTTTAAAGAGACTAATGCTGGGAATGTAAAACAAACAGCAGAGTCCCGCACTTTGAAACATTCGACCAGACCTCCGGCCTCAAAGGTTTCATGGCATTGTAATAAAGGCGCACAACTATTTTTGTGACGTCAAAAGATCTGCCTGTTTCGCATGAATCTTTAACCAAAGTCACTTTATGCAGTGGTTCTCAATCCAACACCAGTCAACATAATGTTTTGCTATTAGACAGATATTGTATCTCCTTTTGTATGGGATCTTTCCTCATCATTCTCACAATATGAAGCCACTGGTAGTCTCCAAGGAAAGATGTGATTGAAAGCTCTGGAATACTTATATATACAAATTGAAACATGATTCAAGATAATTTTGTTACACTATCAGCTCCTTCAGTTACCTGCCTGTTTTTACCTCTTTACTTTGTTACCATGTGCTACAAGAAGCTATCTTAGATGAGTAAAAGACAGGTTAGTGTTGAGATAACAAATGCTTGTTCTTGTCATAATGTTGAAATACCACCAGCTCAGTGTCCCCCCCCATAGTAACATCTACATTGGACACCTCAGGAGACCAATGCAGGAAATAGTGTGACAGTGGGATGGTGGAGGAGTGTGAAGCACATCTTTCTTCTTGCACCAACCACAGTTTATTTTTCCAACCACAGTTTATTTTTCCAAACCACACATTCTCCCTCACCTCAACCCGACCACTATAAGAAAACATTTCCACGCACTGGGCCGATTCTACCCAAAGCAGGACTTTCAGAAATGTAAGATGTGAACAAGATCCCTGTTTTTTCTAGTATCGCTCAATATGGATGTTCACGTCTGTTGACAGGGCTGGTCATCCCTGGCTGCATGGCACCGTGCGATAAAAGGGACGCCTCCTGGTTTTGTCTCCAATGCTTTCATTTATTTGATGAGTGCAATCTTGGTTAGGCTCTCTTCCTAAAGCTGCTCTCAGACATGCACTGAGCTCTGGAGATCCTCCGAACATTCTCTGGAGGGGCTGTGAACGCAAATGTCAGAGTGAGAGCCTCAGGACCAGTCCCCTTGTATAAAGTCTGCAGAGTGGCCGAAGGAGCCGATGGGAGAACATGGCAGGAGATCCTCCTTAGGGAGTGGGGGTGTTGATGACGTTTTAAACGTGCAACAGACACAAACATAAAAAAAAAAAAAAAATTGAAAATAATATCTCAGGATGAAAGCAGTCGAAGAAACACACTTAGAAGAAACCAAGGATGACGTCAAGAGAGCTTGTGATGATAAGAGCCAAAACAAGAGTCAATTTGCTGTCAACAGAAACATGTGATCTCCGCAGCACAATTATACTTTACGTCCTGCCTCTGCCCGCTGCACCCCCCCTCACCTGGACGCTCTCTGGAGATGTCTGTGTTGTTGGGACAGCGTCTGAGCCGAGAATCTCCTGTTGCGTTGTGCATGTGTGAAAGGAAAAGTCCAGTAAAAGTCTGGAGCGAGTTCTCTGCACGTCCTCCAGAGGTCATGTCTGAAAGTGGCTAAAGAAATCTTAAACTGGAGCTGAAGTCATTTACTGACAATTGAGACTTACCAAAGGATAATATCTATTTTCCTCTTTGCCAAAGTAACAAGCTGACTGAAATCGTTGAACCTTAACCTGACATTCAGCCTCACTTCTGATTTATAAACACTTCTAATCTTATAAATCCCCAGCTCTCGTGTCGTTCCCCCTTTCTGCATGCAGACCACAGTTTAATGCCTGCAATTGTTTTCAAGTTGACTGTTGCCAGGCCTCTAAGTGACGGCTGAGACAGAGTCAACGTTTATATTAAGGCAGGTTTACATGGCAACCAGTGAAACATGGATGAAATTACCCATCTACCCTCCCTGAGACCGTTGCCCATGTATCATAGCTCGAACAAATACCACGTAATTACATAATTAATCAGATCATGTATGTTTCCCTTCCCTTCCCTTCCCTTCCTTCATTTTTTTTTTTTTGTTCATCTGTACAAGAGTCAAATGCATGTAATCACTTGTTCTGTAATGTAATCTGATCAGGGCCATGTAATTCTTCATTTTCCAACAGCTCCCTGGAGCAATGGATGTGAGGGTGAGATGAATGTGGCTGAGTCTCTGTCCCTCCTCTCTCCGTCTCTCTCTTCCTTTCTCTAAATGTGGCTCCCTCCGTGTGGTTAACCGCTTGGCCGTGTAGCTGATGGCAGCTGCGTCTCCTGCCACAGGACAATATCTCTCCTCCTCACTCGTCTCTCCATCTCTCCATCCATCTATCCGTGCCCCACCTCCCCTTTCTCCTCCCGATACTTTCCTCTCAACAGCTATTCCTCGCCGTCTTTCCCGTCATCCTCCCTTCCTCTTCTTGCACTTTTATTTCTTGTGTCCTCTTTCTCCCTCCTCCTCCTCCTCCTCCTCCCCCTCCTCCTCCTCTCCCTCCAGTGGCGACACCAACCATCAGGTCCCATCTATCTGTGTGTACGTCAGCAATTAGAGCGTCGTGGCAGCCAAATGCCAGCCATGTCCCCAAGCTACACACACACACACACACACACACACACACTCAAAGGCTGTGCCCTGACAAAACAGCAAGAGAACAAATCACACCATAATTTATAATCTTGCTGCGCTAAAATCCCATTATATTACAGACATATGGATTTGGCGGCATGCAGGGCTGGGGAGCCGGTGCTATAAATTCCACCAATCGTAAATTATTAAAGGAAAGATAGAAATGACCGTCGCCTGTCCAGATTAGCTGTAAATCACACTCAAACATGGTTTGTTTAAGGAATTAAGTCCCACGTGGTGTGAAGGACCTTCCAGGGTATTGCTCAGGTCACTGAGTGGTGGGGAGGTTCAAGTATGAGCTGCCTTAAAATATCAGAGGATTATGGGTTCAGGCCATAAGATAGACGAGGGTCTGCTGCGAGGAAACCACATCTTTATCTGTAAACACACCAGCCGGCTCAAACAATAATGAAAATGATTTCAACACAGCACCTTTTTTCCTGCCTGTTTTTTCATCAACAGGCGACATGAACAAAACAGAACTCCACCGCTTGTCGCACCCTTAATCCTGCCCTCTTATTTTAGACTTTTTTTAAAAGTGGAATTTGATTTAAGGATCAACCCTGCCAAACCGACGTGAAAGCAGGCAGCGAGAGGGCAGCCGCGGCCCTCTGCTGTCAGCTCGGCTTTTCATTATCACTCTGTCCTTTCTGAGGAGATGTCAGGGGGTTCGTAACACCACGACATGACTCAGTTCAGACAGATGCCAAGAAATCTGCTGAACAGAGCGAGGCCCGATGTTAACCTGTGTCTTCTAACACGCAATGCTGAACGCTCGTCAGGTTGGCAGTGAGGGAGCCAGTGGCTGTGTAATGGAAGTGCTTTTTCTGGCTATTTCATACAAGCACTTATTACCTCCGCCAAGGAGGTTGTGATTTGATCTGTGTTTTTTTGTTTGTCTGATAGTTAGCAGCATTACTCAAAAACCACTGGACGTTTTATCACAAAACATGAACTGTTCTCAGACATGAACTCCAGAGGGTGTTCGCCCTTTGTCTTTCACGCATGAAGAACGCAGCAGGAGAGACTCGACTCAGCTGCATTTACAATCTCCAGAGGGTTCAGATGAGAGGCGGCGCACCATGCAGAGACGTTAACTATCAATTCAGCTGTTAAAAGCTCAAGAATCGAATTCTCATCTAAAATTGACATCTTCATCGGTGTCTTCGGTGTATGGCACCGCTTTTTTTCATCCTGAGATATTAATTAGTTGTTTTTTTCCCCCAGTTTTGTGTTTTTTGTGTGTTTCTGTGAAGCCTTTAGAGAGTTTTTAGGCGGGGGCTGGCAGGCCAAACTCCGGACAGTGTCCATAGCAAGTGACTCAGACATGATGGTTCTCACATACAGCCTCTCGGGATGATTTCAGGAGATTCAAATCAGTGCATGTCCGAAAGCAGCTCTGGTGGAACGATGAGGTCCGTGTCAGGGAAGAACCCGTTAAATGTAAGAATCTAGATCAGGTTTGAATCCAGAGGAAAAACTCACTTTAACTGCGACTCAAGATGATTTTTGATGTTTGCACTTATTTACCAGGGATTAATTCATGGATCTGAATAAAAGAAGTCAGATATTTTCAGGGAACTGATGTCTAAGACTGTGTGCACTTTGTTGCAACTTGATTGAATTTAAGGGGACTGTTGGGCCTTGGCGAAGATATTTGTGTGCTATTCTAGCAATGTTGATGTATTTATTGATCCTCTTAATAACAAAGATTTATTTTAGATTAAGTCTCTCCTAAAGCCACATTCAGAGAACAGCACTGTGTATATATAACCGACTGCCCCCCTCATTCATTTGAACAGGATTGATGCATCGGCTCAGCAGGTGCCAACACAGAGAGCTCGGGTTCAAAAATAAAACTTTATCACATGAACGATGTATTTTACTATTTTCCTCGTAATCATCTTGATGAAAGATTTAATGTTTGCAGCCATGATAACTTTCCATGTCACCAATAAACCTTCAAACTTATGGATCTATTGCTCTCACTGGATTTCCTGGATGATATTTTATTGTTTCACTGGTCCCTGGAGCAAAATGCTCCCACCAGCACAGCCCCTTGCATTTTTTAACATAGAGCTGTTTTCAGTCTTAACACCTGCTGGCATGCCAATATAATGTGTCCAGGCTTGGTCTGAGTGTCTGGGACTATACCTCACCGAATGTGTCAGCTTCTGCTTTTTGAACCCTCAAATTGTGGACAGCATTGGTGGATGTGTCTATCAACAGATGAACAAGGGAAATTAATCCCTACTTTAATCGGTTTGTTCACTCAAATGACAAAGACATATTTTCCCATGAACCAGACGTTTAGAGCTGAAGCAGCTATCTATTGTGCAACTAGCCACATCCATGTGCTACAACTAGATCAATTTAAAGATTACTGTGGTCAATTCACAAAATATCAGTGGATTCATTGGAAGCGGTGCTCATTGTGGGATGTTTGGAGAATTGGGAGGCATTGATCATATTTATTGAGTGAGCACAACAAAGCATATCCCATTCACCTCTATTGGTGTGCGGGTGTGAAGGCAGAGACGGGCATCTAGGGCTTCATCCACCCTGCTTCCATTTGTTAGGAATTCAATATTTTAGCTGTTGTGTGAGTCTGACTGTACTATTTGCAATAAAGGCAGGATGGGGGGCCTTGAGCAGGTTGGGCCAGATATAAGGCCTTTATACAAATGATTTATAAATAACCCTTGCTGCATAGTGTTAATAATGAATCTTATAATTGTTCTGAATTCTAACTTTTGGTATTAAACCATTATTCCCTTAGATTCATTCACATAACATATATTTCATGCAGCTGTCTCATAAGTTCTGGAGGTCGGACAGGGTGACTTTGTTGACATTGTTTTGTTTCGTTGTTTTGGTTTCGAGAATCCTAATGTTTACATCAACAGGAGATTGTTTGGATATAGCAGGAACATCATATTCCTTTCTCCAATGGCCCACATGGCATCAGCTGTGTCAAGGCCTTTCATGAAGAGAACATTTTGCTTAGCAACTATCAGAGCAGTAGTAGCGTCACGGAGAGCGGCTTCTTGTCACTTCCTGGATTCCTTGACAAGAGGCGGGGGACCACAGCTGTGGACCAATAAGGGAGAATCAAATTGATTTGCGGTGACTCCCCTTCAATCTTTCATAACCAATCATATTAAATCTACTTTTATAATTATATCAAACCCCTTCTGTTCGGGGGCATTATTAACTACCTATTGCTAACTGATTTAGGCTAGGCTGTGATAATTGTGCATAGCTATGTTGTTCAACTTTCATTGCATCTCAATAAATACTTAAATTGGACCTCGTCTCTTATTTAGGATAAACCAACACGCCTGACACATTCCAAAGACGATTGAGTCCGGCATGCATGTGCTGCCGTAAACAAGAATTGCTCTAATAAAAACGTATCTTCCACGCATGTAAACAGTTGTAAACTTGCAAAATGCACGACAGCTGTTAGCCAAGACAACAGGCTAACCAACGCTTGTAATTCATTATCCATGTTGAATTCTAGACTGTTAGCCCGAAAAGACCCAACCAGTAAGTTGCTGGGAGTGTCTACGTTATTGTTTTCAAACATCTCAGGTTGTGCCCGTTGAAACTAGAATGCTGAAGCAGAGTTTTTCAAACTAAAATGGGTGTGTTTGATGTTTCCCCCTCTTAGTGGTTCTAAAGCCTGAAACATGCTTCTGCGACTGTGTCTGCGTCTTTTCACGCCACTGTGGCACAAGACTCGTTGTCATTCATGCTTCCCCAACCGTTGCGCGTCTTACAAAGCAATTCCGCGCCAGAACACTAGGCGGAGTAATGCTTTTTGTCGAAGACGACCTGAGAGACGCCTTCTTTCTTCTTCATCGATTGTTTATTTACATAGCTACTGCGGCTCCTTGTAGCCTTTTTCAGGCGGACAAATACGCCAGTCAGTGACGGGTTATACAAGTGGACATACTTTCGGATCTCTTCTGCCAAACGCTCTTCTATTTGGTCCATATTCATTCTTCTAAATCTCCCGTTGTTTCTGCCTGTATTATGGGGCATGAAACCGGAAATGCAGCTGCAGAAGGGATGTAGAGCAGACCAATCACAGCCTTGCGGGCTGAGTGAGCTTGCGGAGCTTTGCCGTAAATTTTAGAAAAGTGGAGCGACGCCCGTCAGCACGTAAGAAGGGATACATAAGCACGTAAGGGACCCGGAAGGGCTCTTGCGCTTACGTTCCCGGGGGAAACGCAGAAGCATGTTTCAGGCTTTAGACTCAGGAGTCGTGTGGATTCCAGGAGCACACATAGCAGAGAATATGTGTTTTTAAACAGTATGTGTGAAGCCTATAAGAACTTTTGGGCAAAAAAAACCTAAGCTGTCTGCACAGCTACCTAAGAGAAGTATCGGAGAAAAATGTAAATTAGGTGGAACTGTTAAGTCTGAGTTAATAAGTTCTGAATTAGTTCTAGTTTAATTGTGTTTTATACAACTGTAAGCACATTTGAAGTGTCCTCCCGGCCTCTGGTACAGAATCTGCATGGGGAATGTCTTTGCTGAAGAGTGGGGGGAAAGGAGCTGAGCAGTTGCCTCAGCAGTGAAACAGGTGCTTTCAAAGTGCTTCCTAGTCAATACACACAGAGGCAGCATTTAAAAACATCAGGGGGGTTGGACTGAAGGGTGGCATTAGACTTTGAATGGAGAGGGATCTAATACATGGATGGTCCTCTTCCCCATCAGCCCATTGACTCCAAACTGAGCCTATTAGCAAGACAACACACCACTAATGGCACTGCTACTGCTGCCCCTGCCCCTCGTGTGTGTGGAGACCACCCAGCGCACACACTCACACAGCCCTCTTCACTTTTCCCACGCCATTGTTACCCAATACATTGGTATATTATAGCGTGAAACCAGATCAAAGTGTTAGATCCATTAGAAAGCGATCACACCCTGTTAGGGCTAAATGTGCTCGCAGGTCCCGATGATGAAGTGTAGGTGGGAAACAGAACGTGGGGAGAGGTGTGTGCTGGAATCAGGCTTATTGGTACTAATTGTTGAGAACTGGGTGAAATGTAAAGATAAAGAACAGTTAATCTAGCGGCTTGTGTTGTGTTCAGCTTGTTAACTTGAAGTGCTGTTGTGGTTCTAAACTAGCTGCCTCAGATTCTTCGGAAGAGTTTTTTGACTTGAATCTTAATATTAACAAAGAGGAGTGTGTTGTTTATCCTTTAGGTTGCCAGTCTGACCAGTTCGACCTGCTAAAGTTATTCACATGTATTTTTACATTCCTCTTTACTTTTACAGAATTGTTTCACAGAGGGAATCTAAGATAAGCTATCCTGGTTTCTTAATTTATCTCTCTTTTCTAAGCTTTTCTTTACACCTCTATATATCTCTGCATATATCTCCTTTTCTTTCCCTATGAAAATAATCCATTCTATTCTCGCAGTAGCCCAGAGTTAGCCCAGTGTTTCCTGTTTCTTGAGAATATCTTGTTATATTTGACACAAAGTACATTTTCCCATTTTGTCCAGTCACATTAAAATTCCTATTGTGTTGACATATTTAGTTTTTCTCTCATATTTTTGGTTCTGGGGTCACATACACCAATGTTCTTACAAGAGTTTTGTTTATTTAAAGCAGTGTCTCTGATATAAAAACTCAGTGTTCGCAGTCCATTCAGTGCACTGGTTGGAATCAAAGCATGACGTCATTGATGCCACATTGTGCCACTATGCTCAGTGTCTCATAGTTACTTAACATCATTAACAACAGAAGTATATTTAAGGCTTGAGGGACTATTGGTCAATTCCACGTGTGACCAGCAGGGGGGTGTAGTGGAGAGGAAGACAGGAAAGCCTCCTGCACGTCTCTCTCGCTCTCTCCCTGTATTTCTCTCACACACACACACACTTGCCCCCACAACTCCCACACGCACATTTTATTTATCTTTTATTTATTTTAATGGACGTTTTTTTTTTACAATTTTGCTAAAAACCACATAACCGGACTGATACTAGGTCTAATATCCTCCAGCTAATCGTAACAAGAATAACCTAACATTTAAGATACATGTTTGTACCATGTATCAGCTGTGTGCAGTTATTTGCTCTCTGTTAAAAAATAAAACACAAATCTAATATTCTGTGGCGTTATCTCTATGAAACATTCCTCAATGTTTCCTAATTTGATAGTAAGGAGAATTTTGCAAGATTAAATAGACTAATAATTATTATTTTTCTTTCTCCCACCAAAGTTCATTTGTAAATGTCTTGCACGTTTTGGTTTGATCAGTATGGGGACACGTAGCTTCGGGTTTAGTGAACTCCCCCCCTGTGTCTCACCAACTTCAGTCTCTAGTGCGCACTTTATAAGAGTGTCTGGTAAAGTCCACCTCTTTTTGTTAAGAGGTGGACTTCATTGGCTTTATGGCGAGAATCATTCTCTCTGAGGGGGTGAGAGAGAGATGGGAGAGAGAGGAGAGAGGGGGGGGGGGGGTAATTCATTCACTTTGCGCACAAAGCGCAGTGGAAGCCACCCTGGGGAATGAAACACCAGACAGAGGGGAGAGCGAGAAAGAGCGGGTGGTGGGATGGTTGGGTTGTTGGAGAAACCGCGTCCACACAAGCACGTGAAACAAGAAACACACTCCAGAAATAAAACTATTACCTAAACTCCTTTGATTTCCTTTCTCCTCATTACTCTTCACTTTGGAGAAGAGAGACGGATTTTGCTGACGCTGACTTGACAATGGTCACTGTGTTGATTTGATATCCTGAAGGAGATGAACTCCGTCCAGTTCCCTGGTCTCAGGAGAGGAAACGAGGGATCCAAGGCGAGAAGGACTCGGACACTGTCCCGTGTGTGAGCGCAGTGCGTGACAAGTGCGGTCTAAGCGGAAAACCTCCGAAACGACCAAAACTAATGATTCGGTGTTGTTTTAACCAAGAGGCAAACAGTTATGTGCGCGTGTGCGACCGTCCGTCAGTCATGGAGCGACCCGGGCGCTGCGCGGCAGCTCTGCGCATCGGTGCGCTCTGGACCCCAGACACCCCCTCCCTCCACCTCCCCTCTCCCTGAGTCCTCCCCATCCACCCCCACACTCCCCGCTCAGCCTCGCGCAGCCCAGCTCCAGCCTCACACGCACGTCGCTTTTTGAGCACTGTGAGACCCCCCGCCGCCACCACCCCCTCCTCCCCTCACACCACCGCCTGCCACCGTCTCTGCGATCCTGCGCTCCTCCAGCGGCTCTCACTCCCCTCTCTCTCTCTCTCCTCTCTCGTCCCTCTCGGTGTTCCAGCGGAGGGGCTTGCACGCGCGATTGCGCTATTGATAGCCACTTTACACTGTGTCTGTGGAAAGTCAGCCTCTCTCTCTCCCTCCCTCCCTCTCTCTCCCAGTGTGTGTGTCCTCCTCTCTGGCTGCGCCTTTGCGAACCTAACAGGGAGGTGTTAACTACTTTTGCTTCCCCAAAGCGCCTCCCGTTATCTCCGGTGCCGCTGCGCAGGAGCAAGAGGGGCCACCGTCACTGATCTCCCGCAGAAAAGTTTTCGGTTTGTTGTGAGGATAAAAAAGAAGAAGCCGAAGAGTCGTGTGTAGAAGAAGCGGATTCTGTCGCTGCGAGGTGAGTAACTGACTGTCTTTTTGTTATTGTTGTTGTTTGGTTTGAAGCTGATACAGTTTGTGCCTCCGCGGCTCTTTTCGCGCTGCGCCGTCCTCCTCTGCGTTGGAAACGGATTTCACTCAACTTTCACGGGAGCTGCGCGCTTTGGGGACTGTGCGTTTCCACACGTGGAAAGAAATAAGGAAATAAAGAAGAAGTCCCGGAACCGTCTCTGTCCGTTTGGGCACGGACTTTTACGCGCGTGTGCGTGTGCGTTAATATCTGTACACGTCTCCGTGGACGTGCGTGCGCACATGCGAGGTTCCCAAAGAGGAAAGTGGCTTCGCGAAAACACTTGAACTGTTGAGTATAATGCGTGTGACAGTGGCATTACGCACACATTACCATCAGCTTACACCCGTGCGTTAAAACAACACACACTGCAACTTTTTAAAACTCTGGCTATTGGTGTTGCCATTAGTTTTCAGGAAGGTGTGACCTCCTGGATTTTGTGGTAAATTCCTTGAATTATTTAAGGGAAAAACAGTTCAAACATGGAGAAGTACAATTCGGTTGTTTCATAGGAAATGTCCTCTTTCTTATTCCCGCGGACCTTTCCCCATCATTACCCGGTAAACCCTAAACAATTACCTTTAATCAGAAGGCCTGGTGTGAATTTATTTATATTTAAGTTAGACATTAGTTCCTCAGTTGGAAGCAGCAGGGGTTATGGCTCACTGAGTAGATCCATGGTTGGTTTTCAGCGAGAATACAGTAGCTCTGGAGCACTAAAGCGCACACAACGATGAGGACATGTGGCTTTAACGGCCAAATATTGGCCCCGTTAGTCAGGGTCCAATAAAGCGTCTGATGAGGCGGATTTTAACACATCACGTCACAAAGATACAAATGCACTATATTTTAAAATAAAGCCATCATTAATCTCAATTAACGAATTTGCCTCTTCAACTTGGATTTGGAACGTGTGGTTTTATCCAACCAAATGTGAAGTTCAGTTAAAATAAAAGGGATGTCACCAAAGACTGGAATTAAATGAAAATGAAAAACTGAGAAAGGAGATGTAACAGAAAATCCCACCCCCGGGGAGCGAGCGTGTCCTCTCCTGCACGCAACAAATTATTCTCAGTTTCTCTCAAAGACTTTTACATTAAAAAGGAGACCTGCTGAGTAGCATGCGCGTGCTCGTGCGCTAACACACACACACACACACACACACACACATAGGCCTAAACACAGTTGGGAAACACCTGTTAACTAGGGAGCCACTATAATTTACATCCTCCCCTTAAATAAGCAGCGCCCAGCCAGAGGAAGTCCCCGGGGCCTTCCAGCTTAATGGCCGAGCGCAGTGAGCCGAAGTCGGCTTTCCCCGAGCGCCAGGTCCCGCTGCTGCTGCTGCTGCTCTGCGTCGGTATTAAATAGAACACACAGTTGTAATTTTGGGCTTAGAGTCTTTTCTCATTAGGAATAACGGACTGCTGCTTTTAACTGAACACAGGTTTATATTTTCATCAATTTGGCAAACAACCTCCTCGCTTTTATAATGAAAGGTTCTTTACGTTTATTTATATCTTTCGACATTATATTTGTTTTCATTTATTTAAATTAAAAAAGTTGGTATTCAGTGCTAGGTGCGCACACAATACAAATCGTGTGTGCGGTCGTCTTTCTTTTTCTTTCCTTTGTCAGTTTCTAATGGTCTTTTATCCTCGCAGTAATATTTCATTAACTTGTGCTCGCTTCTTTATTCCTTTACTCGCGTCGCCACTTTGTCTTAATCACATCCATGCCGGGTTTTTTTTTAAGGAGCAAACAAGTGAGCAGTCGTGCACGCGCCCGGATCAGCGCGCACTACCGTATACAAAGCCGCAGCGCTCAGAAGAGGGAATAATAAAATTAGTAGTGTGGGAAAAAAAGTGGAGCAGACCCATTAGTAGTGATTTCCAAGTAGGAAAGTCCTCTCAGTGGCGGCGCTAAACAGCGCGTAAAAACGCACTTTTGGAGCAAAGGTGCGCTCGGGGCGGGTCACTGCACTCAGCTCACTGTGAAGACAGAATTATTATAGTTCCTTTAAAAAAAAGTCAGAAGCTGTGGTTCAGATCCACTGATCCCAGCGCCGTTGACCCCCTCAGATTGATTTTATTGATCAGTCAGATCAACCACTCCTCACTTCTAACGAGCTGCCGAGCCTGTTTCAGTTTGCAGCCAAACACATTAGAGACCGATAATTATCTTTTAAAGTGTGAAACGATGAAGGAGGACAGGCGCGTCACAGAAACCTCGTTTTTCTAATGGAATCATATTCGGACGCTTGGTGATTTCTCGTCTGGTTCCAGTTTTCATTTGGTAATAATTTTTTTTAATTAATGCAATTTACTGAATTTGTGAGCAATCGTTTCATCGTAATAACCCGTACGTGTGATCCATGCCATTTGTACATTTAAACTACACAGAGCCCATAGCAAATGCTTCCCCTATAATGCATGATGATTAATGTAATTTAGAGAAGAGTTTTATTTAAGGTGATGTTTATATGAATGGCTCCCAAAAAACCGTTCAGTAATTATCTTTTTGGCTGCGTGTTAATAAAACATTCTGTTACCCTCACTTTCATTCCTCGTGTCGGGTTAAATCGATCATCTGCGTTTCCTAATTGGCAATTTTTTTAATTTTCAATTGATACAAATTAAAGCTGCTTTTTAACATGTCACTACATTTTAGTCCGAGGTGATTATAATGACGCTGCCGTCCAGACGGATGCAGCATCTTTTCTATCATCGTGTCTTTTTCCGTCTCACTTTTCACTCCTCGTGATTTATAGGCCGCCTCGTGTGTGCGTGTGTCAGATGGACTCAGCTCAGCTTGTCCAGATTTAATCGCGCCACAAAGGCCTGATATTTATATTGATAACTTCGTACAAATGTCGGATTATAAATCAAGTTTCTCGTGCCAAATGTTCAGATTGAAATCAGACACAGTGGCGACTGGATTTTTTTTCCTCCTTTTCAAGTGAACCACGACGCCTTGCTGTCATGAGGAAATCCGCACGTTTATTTCCTCAAACAAACCTAATGTAACAACCTCGATTTTTCATTTAAAGTCCATGAACATCTGTTCTCTTTTTTTCCTTTTTTTTTCCTTTTGCTTATTTATTCATTTAGGCCTCGTCTCCTCCCAAAGGAATAACCTGTATGCGCAGAGAACGAGAGACAGGGAGAGAAAAAAGTGTCGAGGTTGGAGGAAAAGTAGCAAAAGATGATTTATTTGTCAGGGTTTTCGATTCTTACCCCCCCTCCCTCCCTCTCTCTTCTCTTCTTTTTCTTCCTCTCAGCAGTCAGATGTTATTGCTCGCCATTGATCTCCTCCTGCTCTCCTCCTTTTTGCGCTGCGAGAAGTGAACTAAAATTAATGTCCATTTCACACCTCTGTCCCGGATCGATGGCCGCGGGGAGAGGAGTTAATTCTAATCTGAGCCCGCAGAAGCGCGTCCACATCCCAAATGATGATAATATTATTATTATTAATAATAATAATAATAATATATAAAATAATAATAATTTAAATGTATTTGTCACCTTTTTTTACGTCGTATATCATCAAAAAGCAGCTTCGAAAATATATAAAAGTGGGGATGTTTTTATCTGTGTTTTTATGAAGGATTTGTTATCCTCACCGTTTTTAATTTGTTTTAGCGCCAACTCCCAGAGGAAAAAGAGAAAAGTATTCAATATTATTTTTAAAGAAGTGTGTATTACTTAGATTCCAAAAGTCCAACAAATTTAATTTTCTATTTTGTCTGTGTTCCTGATCAACAATTGCAATTTTTATTCATTAAAGCCTCTCACTTCTCATATTTGGGCATATTAATGCGTCATGAAGCGCACACTAACCACCCCCCTCTCTCCCTCCCATAACATGACAGTGATAGTAAATTAACCATGGATCGCTCTGTTGCGACTAGTTTGATGACCCCCCTCGGTCTATTAAGTCCTATCAATATGCACTAATTCCTCATTCTTTATTAAAAGCGGAACCGGCTCATTCTCCATCCACTTCTTCTTACCCCCCACCCCCCAGATTGCCCCCCCCCCCCCCTCCTCCTATACAGTGAGTGTGTTTTTATAATTGTGTCGTGCTAATCAACACTAAACGTCACGCAGAGCGGAAACGAAATAAGCGCGTCGCCGGCAAAAAAAGAACAAGTGGTTTCGCGCGCAGGACGAGGCGAGCGCGTCCCGGTCCCGCGGCACGTCCGCATCCCTAAAAAGTTTGCGTCGTTGTTGTCTCGTTATCGCCGCTGTAATCCCCATGATTAAGTGCGAGGAGCCGGATGCAATCATTTAATGGATGGGTCTGGTGAGAGAGAGAGGAGCTGTCTCACGCGTCCAACCCAACAAATGCGTCTCTGCTCGCTGGAAATTGCAGCCTGTCCGACGCGCACTTTGAGATCGTGGGCCGACTTGTCTTTGATTTGTCTGAAATTCCATGTTTGAACTTCGATGAAAACTTTATTTTCTCCCACACACTCCATCACTTTCATTTCTAAATTGTATAATGCATTTAGCTTATTAAATCATAATTTCGGCAAACAGACGGTATAAGCAGTTTTTTAAAAATGGTCTCCTAGGAATTCCATAAATGTATAAAAGGGTTTTTATGTATTTCACTGGCTACAGAGACACTTTGACATCCTATTCGGTGTTTGAAACCAAAAATGTAAATGCAACAAATGCTCAAAATGCATTGCTTTATTGTCAATCAATTTATTATAACTGGCAAACAGTGATAGAAAATAATTCTGCCGTGAGCCCGAAGTTTATCCTCTTGCTGCAAATGTGCGTGCAATCATTCCTTTTATCGATGCAGGGAAAGCGGAGTAGCTCATGTCCAGTCATTTTCTATTGGAAGGAAATCACTCCACGGATGGGGATGCAGCAGCAGCAGCAGCAGCAGCCGTGTTTAATGGTCTGATTGCATTGGAGAAGGCAGCCACTGATAAAGCCGTTATGGGGGGGGATATCACTCGGAGTCGCTATCGGGCAACAAGAGAAAGTCAGAGAATTAGCCTAATGGGGAGGGGGGGGGGGGGCAGAAGTTGTGTCGGATGTCAGATACTTTCTATTCTCCATATTTGCTCCGTGTCTCCTTCTCTTCTGTGTGTCCATCCCCCTCCACACCCCCGCCCCACCTCTGCCGCCACATCATATCTCTCTCTCAGGTTTCCCACCCTCATTCGTCAATTACACCATGGGCCGGATCACAAGCTCCCTGCATGGAAAAATAAGCTAATATGCCCACCAGCCCTCCCACACACCTCCCCCCCGAAGACACTGTAGTTGCATTTGCGTCCATCGATTGCAGACACGGCGGTGTTCACGTATCCCGCTTATCATTTCTCTCCGTGCAGCCGGCCGGGTCATCCAACCAGGAGAGGAGACTGATACAGGGAGGCCGATGTAACCGGCCGAACGCATGAACACACACCGACACACACCTGTAGCAGCACACACCTCTATGCATCTGTACACATGGGGTTTCTTATCACATTACAATGCTTGGGCAGCCTGGTGATAGGCTACAGTTTGAGGCCTTTATGACAGAATGCGTCCTCATCAAACCCAACAGGCCCAGCACCGCTACCCTCTCCCTGACTCTGACCTTTGACCTCTGTGTAGAGCACAACAGGTCACCCCCCTGTAGGTATTACAGAAGCTCCCCCTTGTTCGTGTTATCATTATTAAGTGTGCAGCAGAGGATTATAACAGTTAAAAACGGTACCTGGCAATAGTTCTCCCTTGTTAAACTCAAACTAATTGGCTTGCCCTTGCATGCAGCCCTGTAGTACAAATGGTCCGGCCAGCCGCCTGTCCGCCTGCCAAGCCGGTTAGATTAGTGGCTGCTGTTTGTAAACGCCGGCGCAGCACAGCTATAAAGAGTCGTAATAGGGCGACTGGTGCCACACACTCAGTCACACTCCTGCAGGAAAGCCAACACGCTCAGTCACCTGTCGGTCAGCAACCAGACGCCACTATCATCTGTCAGGCTTTTCTGAGTGCATCCATAGGAGGCGAAGGAACAGATTGGCAGCTCCTGAATACATTTTATCTCAGGCTTCTGTTAAGACACAAGCTATTCAATTACAATATAGCAAAAATTGGGAGAAATTGAGGATATTTTTAAATCCCATTCTCTGTTATATATGATCAACCTCAGGAGTAAAGTCAAACCATTAGTTCCTATTTTTCATGATTTATTGATATATTTTTTTACATTTTCTAATCAAATACATATTGCAACACACTCTCAAATAACAATTCTGGCCTTTCCAGAACACTTCTGCACCTGCCATCAGCCAAAGATGCAAAATTTTGTTTAACATCTTTTCAGAGAAACAAAAACGAAAAAAAAAGATGCAAAGAGTTGGTTTACCAGTAATCCCCAAATAACACTCTGTGGATAGTCATGTATGAGCAAAGGAATGGTGTGCTTCTCCCTCTTAGCCTCTCTGGTACCAGGAATTAGCTGGCCCCACTGAACCGGGCCTCGCTGGTGATGCCATGAATAGAATTCCCCACCGCAGGGTCAAGGCCGACTTCCAGAAAGATTGTTTTGTCTGCTTGCCATGGGTCTGTCTCAGAGATCACAAAGGCCTGTTTGAGAAGTGAAATATTCTCGCTTTCTGTATTTTGCATTAACATCAAAAGAAGAAAATGTGTAGGGAAAGGAGCATGGCACAAAAAAAAAAGAATCCAGTCCCTCTACTTTGTTTCTTCATTCCAAAAACACAAATGAGTTGACGTGTGCCCTGCTTAGAAGCACTTTCTACAAAATATATTTGTTGTTAGTTGACTGCTGCGGAAAGCTCACATTTTCACTTGCACAAGCTTGTCCAATCCTTATTGATTTTGGTGCTGAATATTGCCCAAGTGTCATTATCCACCTCGGGATGATGTGTGTGCCTGTCTATTATTAAATCTTACTGTAATATTTCCCCCCCTGCTCATGCATATAGCTCCTGTTTTCTGCAGCAGCTGTTGGCTGAAGCAAATAACCCACTTACAGATTTCATACCAGAGAAGAAGAAGAAAAAAAAAAAGACAGAATCATATTCAAAAGACATTTGGTAATGAAATTGTGGCTTTTATGCCTGAAAAAGAGAAACAAGGACAAATAATATGAGGGGAAGAGAGGGGGGGGGGGGGGGGGGGGGGAGTGGCGAGATAAATGGGAGTGATTCTTATTCACAAGGACATTTGAGCTTTGCCTCATGGCCAGACATGAATGAGTAGATTTCAATAGTATCGACTGTTGCTTCGGACATCAGCAAACACACGCAGACACACACACAACTACTCATGCGCAAGCACAAACAGTGCAGTCTGTCTGGAATACAGAGTGGACCTGTCTGCTTTTATGCTAAAAAATGGAGAATCACACACGCACACACACACAGACACACAAACACACTGTTCAGACACTTTCTCTGTCGGGTTTCATCATGGTAAATATTTAATATCTGACATCAGGGTTTTAAATAGCCATGTTTTCTTTGTCTTTTGGCGACTGAGACGTGTTCTCAGATCTGCCTGGTTTACTCTGCAGTGTATGGAAGAAAACAGAGCGTGTCCTTTTTTTTCGGTATATATTGTTGAATCTCAAACCCTTTTCGGACAATTCTGTCGTTTTTGAAAGAGCCTGGTTCTCTTTATGTCGTGTGATCACGAGAGAACAGTTATGAGGTGAAAACCATGTATCTCTATGACAACAAATGTTCCGCAAACTCCAAAAATTGGTTTTGAAAAGTTGGCGTTTGGGGAGTGACGACATCTTTGATTGATTGAGGGTTCAGGCGTTCCATTCAGGAAAGTGTCTGTTGCTCCGATTTTTTAATATCATATTTTTGGAATGTATCGAATTATCATCATCCTGATTTATATTAATATACCTTGCTTTGTTGATTGTCCAAGAGGTGGGTAGCTTTGATGGTCGCCCATATACTTTTTTATTAGCTTGATTTTTACAGTGTTGTAATGACCCTGATATAAGATGTGTCAGGCTATCGCTTCATCGGCTAAACCACATTAAGAGAACTGCAGTGTATATGGATGGCAGAGGCCGAGGGTAGACTTAACTGGCCGTAAATCTTAACTGGAGTTTCGGGGCTTTTCGACATGAACATTTTGTTCTCAGGAGACTTTGTTTTTTCTCTGTTATGCCACATACCTCAGATCGCTCCTTATGACCTATGACTAATTTAATTATGAGACCATGTATTTGTATTTTACACTCAAGTGTATTGAGTTGTATGTTCTAAGTTTTTGTGTGTCTAAATTGTCTATGTATAGATGACCTGGTACGGTGGGATTCAGTGTGCGTGCGTTCACCAGAGAGATGAGTTGAATGACAGCCTGACATGTCTTGTAATAAAATGTAAAAGTGGCACTTTCACGCCTGTCAACAATCTCTAAAAATACCAGTGAGTGTGTCCTCACACACGCACACACGCAACACACACACACACGCGCACATGCACACACTCACACATACTGGCCTGCGGTGGTGAGTGATTTTCTCCCTGTCTCCATTAGAAAAAAAACTTCAACTGCTATGCTTGCTGACAGTCTCCGTAGACACACACTTAGACACAGATGCAAACGCGCATACACACACCAGTCACAGTCGACAAGACGTTTTTATAACAAAAAATTGGATTCTTCTTCGTTCCTCTCCAAAACTCCTGCAGACACACCGGAGAACTGGATCTGACAAGTTTCGGTGACGTGTTGCAACAGCAAAAGCGTTGGTTACACTCTCAAAGCATCCATGCGAGAAAAATATTTATTCCGACCAGTCAACAAACAGGAAGGCTTCAGTAAGACGAGCGCTCGTTGTCACCGCCGTAGTTATTTGGATCCCATTTTCCCTTCCACTTTTCTCATCCTGACACTCAGGACTGCCTTCTCCTCAAATCGTTATCAAAAAGAATCAACTGGAAGTAGAGAATGTTTTTTTTATATTCCAGGTTACAAATGCACCTTATTTTGAAAAGCCATCATTCAAAAAGTATCCATTATCAAAATGTCTCACCGCACAAATTCTATTTATAAGTGGCCCAACAAGCAGATAATATTCTATTATTGTGTTTAAAGAATAATAATGTTTATTACCTCAGTTACCATTAGTTTACATGGAATCTTTGACTGCCCCACCCTCCCTCTCAGTAGCTCCTATTCCCTGAGTGAAATTCCCCGTCAGAATGATGTTAAAGCACATTGTTGTTGACACTGCAATTTCACCGACTGGCACAACATTGTCACTTAAAGTGCAGATTTGACGTGAAAAGCCCTGCTCGCTGTTTTGTATTTAATATCGCACTGACAGCTGTATCATTCCTCCACACTGTAATCAAATTATGACAGCGTGGCAAATGTTCCCCCTGTGACATTTTCTATTATAAAATGCATATACCCGGTGTCAGACAATGTGTGGGTGGTATCCCTAAGTGGCAAATGGGATTGTAAGTGGCACGTGTGTGTCTGTGTGTGTGTGTGTGTGTTCGATGTAATTGCACTTGTGTACTGATGATATGCATATGGAATTATGGTTGTTTTTTTAGTGATAAGGTTGAAAAGCATCACTGACTTTCAGCAACTTTGTGACACTTCTATTAGAGCTATATCACTAGAAGGTTATTCATCACGTATACAGATGGATACAAAAGCCAATGGTTATTCAGTACTGAGGTCCACAGGCCTCATCACACACACGTACATATGTGCCAGGGAGCTGATATCACAAACTTCCTTTCTCGTCTCTCCTCGCATTTCTTTATTACTTTGCTTCCCCTCTCCACCTTTTCCTTGTTCCCTCCTCTCCTCTCTTCACTCCTCTCCTCTCCGACTACCCACCGTCCTCTTATTGGATTGGCTACATCTCGTCTGCGGCCCTTCACTCGGCGCCCCTCGGCCTGCCGGGTAATGATAATAAATTTGAAATATCCCGGTACTTATCAGTGTATTACCTCCCTATCAACACCTCAGACACACTCCCTACTTTAGAGGTTATACAGGAGAAAGCGTGATCTGATCTACTCCGGAAAACAGAGCGAGGATGCCGGCAGAGAAAGTGAGAAAGTCGGATAAAGGGAAGAAAGAGAAAGAAAGGAGAGGGAGTTAACTGATAGGTAGAGAAAGGGAGGAGGGAAAGACAGTCAGAAAAAAGGGTTTGGTCGTGGCTACATTTCCAAAGTGCTATTTCCAGGATGGATTGAGATAGGTAGAGAAGAGAGAGGGGTGAAAAGAGGAAGTGGTGGAGGAGGAGGAGGAGGAACAGAGTCGTGTAACGTGACCCTGTGGCATCTGTCCAGACCAGAAGCGTGTTAGCGTAAGCCGTTCTCAACACTCCACACTGGCCTACTGTACATTTGCGGTAATGTAAAACATCTCACATCTCCCCATCTCCCTCTGTCTCGGGGCCCTGTCCTCTCAGCTCCCTCTTGGCGGTTGTCGGTGTGTGTGCGTGTGTGTGTCTTTGTGCGGGAGGTGGGGGAGCGTGCCAAAGTCGAGATCAGGTTTGGAAATTGATTTGAATGAGTGTTGTGGACAGCTGATAGCTATAAAAGATTTTCTCCTTTCATTTCCCTGGGAGTTTCTCTTTTGATGTTGGCTGGTAGTCAACGCAGCTTTGAAGCTCGTCAAGAGCGGGCCGGGACGCTACTTGATACTATGTGAGTTTGTGTTTGTTGTGTGTTAATGGATGTGTGTACACGACTTCATGTTTGACCTTTTCAAGTCACACCGGGTTGGAATTTTGATGGGGACTTTTGTGGGAATAGAACAGGATTTTGCTTTTTCATAGTACTATGGCATGTAAATATATCAGATAAAAAAAAACTGGTATAATTGCATATGATAACCTATTTGCATTTAATCAGTCATCTGACGTTCTTATCCTGTGCAACGCACAAAATCCTGCAATCACTTATGTAATACACCTTAACCTACCCTAAATCGTACATATTGGCTGCTTAACAAGTCAGCCACCTTCAAATTGCCCTTTGGGGATAAGATCTCTGAAATGTTATTTTGTCGTTTCATCTGCTGCCTCCCTGCGTTCCTCAGACCTACCAATCGCGCGCCCTCATCTAATCCCCAAGAGGGAAGATTCTAGTCTGTTGCTACGGATGCTGGGGGGTCACGAGGTCAAGTACGGCTAATTTATTCACTCAGTCAGATTTCCTCTGGCTCGTGGATGGCAGATGGAGAGGTCTGATATGATATCACCCATCTGAATCACCCAAGGGAGAAGAGGGAGGCAGAGATGGGGCAGGGAGGGAGAGATGGAGGGATGAGAGGAGAAGAGATTGACAGGGGAGATGTAAAGAGAAAGGAAGGACAGATAGTAAAATTGGGAAATTAAATGTGGTTAGATAGAGAGATAGGAGAGACGGCAGCATAGCCTGCATGGGTGTGGAGTGTGTTCGCCTCACCGATTCGGGTGTCGAGCTGAACATTGAGCTACATAGCTTCTTATCAGATGTGTGGGTGTGGGTGAAGTGTGGATGTGTGTGTGTCCTTATCTTAAGACAAGTGGTTCTGGTCCAATGAGATCCTGGGAGATGGTAGGAATAAGCCGCTTAGACCAAGATCTGAGATGGAAGAGGGAGGGAAGAGAGATAGCTAGCGCAAGGGAGATGAGAAGGGGAGATGAGGATGGAGAGAAGAGGAGGAGGAGGAGGAGGTGGACAGATTAGCAGGGTGGAGGACAAGGAGGGGACATTTGGAAAGAGATGAGACGTGGAGGGTTGTAGAGATCAGGATGGAACGATGTGATGTGGAAATAGTTTGGAGAAGTTTTTTTAAGAGCAGAAGGGAAAAGCGGAAAGCGGGGGTTGGAATTTGAAAGTTTGGGGTTTGAAATAGTTTGTGGCTTTTTGTCAAAGTGCAGGGATTTCAGGATCTTATCAACAGCAACACTTTTTCCTAAGAGAGTTAGAATATGTGGCTTCAACAACAGTGTCCGCAGAAGAACACAGGCTTTGACTTCAACTCTTGGCTTCTCATTTGAAAATGTTCCACTAAGCTCTTTTCCACTACATACAAATGGAGATCAAACCTTGTCTGTTGTCCCTGAAAGTATCCTCAAGAGAAGATGGGGTGGTCTCAAATAAACGGGAATGGTACGCAAAGCGATGTGAATTTAATTCAAGAATATTAAACCTTTTGGTAGCAAATCTGGTCTGTCTGAAATGGCAAAAGCCACATTCAATCTCTGAAAAGAGAGTGCAGCTCTTGTTTGACAACAAGCACATTTAATATTATGTTTAATTATATTATATTTTCATAAATGGGGTTTAAACTGGGCGTTTAATTCACAGAATACATCCGGTGTCTGGTAACAGCTGATTCAGCCGGTCTAGTGACTTGGTCAACTACAGGTTGCAAGAACATATTCTTCATGCAGGGTTTTCAAGTTATTTCTCTTTTGCGACAATGTCCTAAACATGATGTAGAGCTCTGAAAATGAAATGAAATCTAATACATGTGTTTTGTATCCCCTCAGTTTGAAGACCACAAGAAGATGAAGACCCAGCTTTGATGTCCACTTTCTCCGGACGCCTTGGCTTCAAGAACACCTCAAACAAACACTTCAACGGGGAGGATTTTACTGCCTTTTATCCAGGAGGGAGAACTTAGTCACAAACATTCATTGTTCGTGGAATGATCTGGACTGGACATTTCAATTCTTTAATTTCAAGAATCCTCTTCTTTCCTATGAATGGCTATATCCTGAGCCCCTTCCTCAAAAATACATACTGAACTCTTAAACCAGATTCCCTCACTTTCTCAGACCCTTTCCAAGGGTCTTGGACATTGTTTCCAATCTCACTGAGGAGGAATAATCTCCTCCTCTTCCTCATAAAACTCTTACAAGCTCTATCTTCTGTCCAGACATGGATCTCCACAGGGCAGCCTTCAAAATGGAGAGCTCCTCCTACCTGCCCAATCCCCTGGCCTCCCCTGCTCTAATGGTCCTGGCCTCCACTGCTGAAGCATCTCGCGACGCCTCGATCCCCTGCCAACAGCCACGTCCATTTGGCGTCCCGGTGTCAGTTGACAAAGACGTCCATTTGCCATTTAACAATGGTTCCTACACTTTCGCATCAATGTACCATCGCCAGGGTGGAGTCCCACCAGGATTCCCCAACAGGGACTTCCCGCCTTCCCTCCTCCATCTCCATCATCAGTTTGCTCCACCTAACATGGACTGCTCACCAATCAGCATGCTGAATCACAGCGGTGTCGGCGCCTTCAGACCTTTTGCCTCACCTGACGACCGGGATGGAGTACCGGGTGGGTATCAGTCGGCTTTCACCCCAGCCAAACGCCTCAAAGGCTGCATGGATGCAGAGGCCTCCCCCCACCTGCGATACTCTGATGCAGAGGGGAAAGAGTATGACTTTGGAGGTTCACAGATCCCTCCTGGAAGTTCACCCAGCGGACTGAAGGACGACTGCATTAAAAAGATCTTCCCTGTGTCAGGCCTCCTGTCTGATCGAGAGACTTCATCCAGCCCTGAGGACCGCATCGAGCGCTGTAAGTAACAATTCCATATTACACTCAAGCAGACTAAAACTTCATTGAACTGTGCATACACATGGTGTGGCACGTGTGACATACATCATGAGAAAAAACCTGAATAAACAAGTGGAAGCCTTTCAGAGCACAAAGGGTCATTGGAAAGTGTGATGAGCATGACCAACATACTGGATGCTATGGTCTTTGCAGTCATCAGATCTGAACCCAATTGGGCATGTATGATAGATTATGGATCAGCATGTTAGACAGTGCTCTTCAACGCCTTTATCAGAACAACAAAAAGGAGGGGTATCCTCTGAATAGAGTTCTGAAGCTACTCTGGTGACTTACTGACCTGATTATAACACTTTATGTTGGGTTCCATCTTTATTTACAATTAGATTGAAGGTAAAGTAAGACGAATACTGAGAATGATCGCATAATGTGCTCATATCAACATCTACAGATACATTCACACAACACTCAAACCACGTTGTCCTACACATTACTATCATATTATATGATAGTAATGTGTTATTGTTATGATATAAAAATGATAGGTGTGCAATATTTTAATTAGGTTAAACAACCGAGTCTTATCTTACTGTCCATCACTCGTTTATAGCAGCTGATAAGAAATCACAGGTTATATTAACTAAATTGGGTTGTGTCTAGTCTGCACCGTTTTCACAGTTTTGCACTGATCCCACAATTACAGCAAAACTCGAAAAAACAGCCTAGACCACCATGTTTTAGGACTATTCCACAGGCAACTGTGGTAGTTACATCTGCAAACAAGACACATGCACAGAAAACTCACACAGACAAATCTAATTCTGGCTCTCAAATTAAAAACCCCAAATACAACTTGCTGCAATTTGTGAAAGGATGCAAATTTTCACAAACTAGCGCTGCACACGCCAATAAACAATCCCATCTCTGTTCTCTTGTCATCATCTCTCCTGGCTCTCCCTATCCTTGTTTCACAAGCCCACAAGCTCCGCTGGTCACATTAACATTCACCAGTGGAAGGATGCCATTTGGCCTTCACGCGCTGGGAATCTGATTAGTGTTTGTGTGTGTGTGTATGTGTGTATGAATGACTGGTTCAGAGACCGGCCATGCTCTCTGCCATCAGCATTCATCATAGCCCTACGCTGGCAGCCTCGTTGCCAAAAGATTTACCCACATACCCAAAACCTTGGCATGCTGTGTGTGTGTGTGTGTGTGTGTGTGGGTGTGTGTATATGTGTGGCTGTGTGTGTGTTTGGGTTTGTGTGTATGTGTGACTATGTGTGTGTAGTAAAAGGGAGCTGTGAGAGCTCCAACCACAAACACGCAAGTGTGCACAAACACTCTTGCAGACACACAAATGTCAGTATGAGCCCCAAGATCATCTTCACATGTCAACAAGCTGCATCGGATGTTGGTGACAAATTAGGAGGAATACAGACATAGAGACGTGCTTATTGTGTTTAATCTCAGATAAAAAGTCTCCATCATTCAGTCAACTCTTCAGTCTCGTTCATCATATCTCTCCTTCTTTGCTTTTACCTCACTGCTCTTTCTTTCCATCTTGTTTCATCTTCGAGCGTGTTCGTGTGTGTGTGTGTGTGTGTGTGTGTGTGTGAGAGGGAGTGTGGGATGCATCCTTGATGGAACACATGAGAGACAGAGGCGACGACCTGAGACTGATCCGATAAAAAGACCACCGCAGGAGAGACAGAGAGGGTGAGAAAGAGAGGGATGAAATTGGGAAAATGACACCCGGTGGCTGATGGGGGGGGAGAAGAAGAAAGAAAAGAAAGATATCAAAGAGCACATAAACTTAGAGAGGGAAAGAAATAAGAACAGAAAGACTTGTGACTCTGCTGTGGAACCGGATATCAATTTGAGAAACATTATCCTGCTGATTAAACTTCAAATGCAAACCTGGTGTATGTGCGTTTTAACTTCTTGTGCTTATAGCGGCACCAGAAACTTCCGATACTGTGGATGCAACTTGCTCAAGAGAACTGTGGCAGTAGAGTATGGAGTATGTGACTGCACTATGTGCCACCTTGTCTCTACACATGCATGAGTGCTAAGACTGAAGCCAGAAATAGAATGAGAGAGGGGTGGGGGGCTCCTGTGCTGTCTCTTGGAACAGCTGAATCTGTATCTAATCAGGTTAAATCTTGGCACAAGTAGCCTCCACCTCGACCATGGGCTCCTAATGCAATTGGATGTGCAGAGGCGCTTCTTACAGAAAAGAATTATGGGTTCTCCTCCACTGGCTTTGGCTGTCCAGTGGAGGCGTAAGGAACAAACAACACTTTGGTACATCCCATGAGGACGCTGCTCTTGCTGCTTCACACACACATTAGCTAACTAGCAGCCTCTGTGCTGCTTCACACATACAGTAGCAGCCTCTCGGAGGTTTACAACGCTCGGGATCATACAGTGTCGTCGCACATTCTTTAATCATTACAACTTTTATTTTATTGAATAGCAAATAAATTATTAAAACTACAGATTCCAGACCTTCTCAATAATTGATGTGGAAGAATAGACGGCTTAATTTATTATGGATCATTAAGAACAGCTTTACAATGTCGATCAAAGCCTCCCTTTGCACTTTGAACCACTATGTGTCATTTACCATGTATCTTATCTGCTGTATATTGGTATTATTTACATGGTCTCGTTTTATAACTGCCTTTTAAGTACTGGTATCTCTTTACTAAATGACTTACACAGAACTGATTCTTTTATTTATAGTTCAAGAGAAATCCCAAATGCAGAAATCTCTGTTTCAAACTCACTGGCTTGCCTAGAGTCATGATGAGGGTTTTTCATTTTCAGACTTGAACTCAGTTTATCTTTCTCAATATAAACACCTGTTATCAGCAATCTCATCTCCACCGACATACACAAATTGCCTGTGTCCCAAATATGTGACCGATCGATGTCTGCTTGACCTGTGGTATCGCTGATTCCAGTTTTCTCTCTGAAACTGTAAAAGAGACCTGCTGATCTACGGAATCCTGAAGCTGCGCCACAGCTTCTGCACAATGAGCTGTTCACCTGTGTATTCAGAGTTAGGAGAAGCCCAACTCAGTGCGCAGAAGCCAGAACTGGAGAATCTGTTGTTGAGTCCCTGCCACGGCTGCCATAGAGCGCTGGCTGGCAGTTTATCCAAAGTTTAATAATATTGAAGGAATCACATGTCCAAATTCAACCCAGCACGTCCTTGGGCCCTTTAAAATACAGATGCCAAGTGTGAAGCCGACAAGAAGAAAGGTTCTGGAGATAGGAAAGCCACACAGACAGTTTCTTAGATGGATTTTCATTATGCAAGATCTGTTGGTGGAACTTGTGGCAATGCATTCAAAAAATAGAACAAAGTCTATAATAGAAATCTAATTGCAGATGAATGTGAGTGACCAGATCTTAAATGTAAGTTCCACGTTATAATTTTTTTACATCTGTCCTGCGTTCGTCCACTTTACACGTGGAATTTATCCCATTGCAATCCAATCACCTGTCAAGCCGGTTAATCCCGCACATGAAGGGGATCCTCACTTCTCTGCTCCACACTTACAAAAAAAAAAGAAAAGAGGATATTAAACAACTTGAAAAAGCCCACACCTCTAACTTCCCCAGGCTCGATCCTGTCAGGCTGCACTGGCTGCCACCCCAGGCAACAGAGGCCTGCTCTCTGCTAAGCCCTCCCAAATCCCCGCACTGCACCGGCAGGCACGTCGGCTGTTAACTAAACCCGCTAACCTGTCAGCCGCTAAACCTGCGCATAAAGGCCCCATCATGCCTTAAGAGGACTATGCATGTCATATTATATCAAAAGCTATTACCACTCACTGTATTCACATTGTGAGGTTGTAGCAGGAGAACGCAGGGATACGAAGGGGGTATTTGTGCATACAGTGCAAGAGAGATGGGAATTATGGGATTTGTGATTGGAATTAATGGGAGTGTTGACAAATGAAACAATCCCCGCCCCCGCCCCCTCGCACTGCACTTTGGTTTTATTTGCAGAGCGGATTCAAAAATGATTTTGTTGAGCGATGTCAAGGTTTAGCTTGTTTGTGCGTCGGTGGCATCTCTCCGTCACTTTTCCATCCTTCCTTCCACCCCCCGCTAACCCCCCTATGTGTGTATGTGCATCTCCACATGCCATTGTGTGACAGCTGTAGTCTGTTTGCATTCTGTCCTAAGTTTGTTTGCGTTCTCCTTGCTCTCTACATTTACAAGGCTGAGAGATTTACACGGAACCTGAATACCGAACCCAGATTCCCCCTGTTCTTTCTGTCCCTCTTTCCAAAAACTGTAATTTTGAAGACAAATGTGCGGGTTGAAAAAAAGGAAAGAAACAGGAATCCTTGGCAGAAAAAGAAAGAAAACATTTTTTTTTTACCACTGAGTGAAGGGAAGGAACTTATTTTAGGGGGAGGAATGGGGATGAGATAAAAGAAAGGATAAAAGCAATACAAAAAAAAAGGTTTGTGGGAAGTGGGGAGGGAAGGAAAAAGGGAGGACGGCGACATGTTGAGCTGAAATGCAGATCCCATCTGTCTGGCTGAAATAAAGTCAGAAGAATTCTTTAGAGAGATACAGGTAGATAAAATAATATTCACTGCTACTCATCTTAATTTAGTTAAAATGATATTGATGCACAGACAAAATGACACTTCTCGTATTCCCATTAATATACAGTATACAGCAGTTTGAATGTTAAACCGAGTGCATCACCCACAGCTGTTAAAACACACAGCGAGAGGCCTCCTCGGCCTTTCTTCTTCTCTTCTCTTTTTGGTGTTGCCTCCTTTCTTTGTTTATCTTTATCTTCTTTTTCCACCCGTCTTGCATCGAGCAAATGTCATGTGTGTGTTTCTCTTTCTGGGGCCGAGTAGCACTAACCGTGGGCAGCAGAGACAAATAAATAAATAAATGAAAGTCAAAGAAGCAAAAAAAATAAACTAAAAATAGAGTTCCCACAAAGAAAAGGGGGATGACACCGATTCTGATGTCGATAGATGATGAAGCGTTTTTTATTTGGAGTCCTGTGTCCAGTGTGACTGTGGGATTTCTGAACCGCATTTCCCACAGACCCCCTAACAATCTTAAGCCATATTCAGACATAAACTCCTGAGAATTTCCGCACGATTAGGTCCAGACTTTCTCCGGAGTTGGTCATTTGCACATAAGAAACGCAGCAGGAGATTTTCTGCTCCAGGTGAGGGGGGGTGCAGCAGGCGGAGGCAGGGATCACATGTTTTTGTTTACAGCACATCGACACCAGCGCCGGCTCTTATCACCAAAATCTCCCTTGACAATCTTCGTTGGTTTCCATCCCCACCTCTGAAAGAAGGGATCTCACATTTAGTTTTGTTTGTCTTTTTTTATTTATTTTTATCACTAATTTCCCATCATTTCCAGTTATCAGTGTTCCTCTCTCTATCTCCCGCGGCATGTGGGGGGTTAAAAATCCATCCAAGGAGACAGAAAAGCTCATCCTTCGCTTCGTCCTCACAAAATATATGCCCTCCCTCACCTCCCCCCCCTCTCTCCCTCCCACCGCCTCCATCTCTGCCTGTCACGGTCTAGTGGCAGGGTTAAGTTAAGTAAGAGTGTTCTAATAATTAGGACTGGGACTCGCCTGCCTGCCCGCCTGTGTGTGTGTGTGTCTTCCTGTCAGTGCTTAGCCAGATGTTAAAAGGCTTGTCCCTCTCATGTTGCCTCCCTGTCAGTCTCCACTGTGTGCCACACACACACAGCCATCCACACAGCCGCCCACACACACACACACACACACGCATCAGTGACTGTCCTACTTGTGGTGGCTTTGTTTACCCCCAAGTGTGTGCCCCTCTGCCCTTCTGGCAGCTCCCCCAGGGCTAGAAGTGTGTGTGTGTGTGTGTGTGTGTTGTGTGTGTGTGTGTGTGTGTGTGTGTGTGTGTGTGTGTGTGTGTGTGTGTGTGTATTTGTTTCCCTGTCAATACCATCCTTAACTTTACTGATCCGTCCATAAGTTGCAAATTTTGTCTTTAATTGTGACTATAAGTTTTTACTATTTGAGCATTTCAATTTAAAATCGACATTTTTTTGCCTTCCTTATCTCACTGGGTGTTAACTGGAAGAAGGCAGCAATTGTCTATATCTATCTGTGTGTGTGTGTGTGTGTGTGTGTGTGTGTGTGTGTGTGTGTGTGTGTGTGTGTCACTCTCTGTGAATCTTGTGGCCATTGTTGCAGTGCTGCGCAGATCAAGGATTAGTCGCTTCCTGTCGAGCCTTTTGTCGGCCCAGCCACTCCATTTGGACACAGATCGCTGTGTGTGTGTGTGTATGTGCGTGTGCGCGCACGTTTTTGTCTGGTGGAGTAGGTCACACAAATGAGCCACTGGAGCTGGTGTAAGGCAAATGAAGGGAGGAGAGAAGATGAGATGAGAGGATGAGATGAGAGGATTCCCTTTTGCGGCAGCACCCTGCAAAATGTTCTTCGGGCTGAAAAGTAATTTCACGTCCTTTCCACTCTGAAAATATGAATTTACTTCAAATGAGCCAACACCTGCTAATAGTGTGACATAATACTCTACTTCCCTTATTCCCACTGCTGTTTTATCAGATTCAGGAATTGTCTAGGAACACTGGGAATCTGGTGGATCATTGAAAGGACAGGATGTCACTTTGCATTCAGGGAATTCTATAAACAGGCTGCTTTGAAGTGGAAAACAACTGTATTTCTGTAGCACACAAACCCCCCGACCCCCACCCCTTACTGGCCACTTCACACACACACACACACACACACACACACACAAACAAACACACACACACACACACACACACACACACACACACACACACACACACACACACACACACACACACACACACACACACACACACACACACAAATACACACACAGAGCCAGGTCCGTGTTCCGGAATTCCACTTTGTTCCCCTGGGGATGTCAGCTTCGGCCAATAAATACCCCACGTTAAAACTCCACTGAGCCTCGTACAACTGCAGCACACCTGGCAACACAGCACACATTTAGCTTTTAATATCTGCACACACACACACACACACACACACACACACACACACATACACACACAAACACACACACACAAAGCTCACATAGGGTCACGGCGTGCCGAAGCCCTGAACTTGTGCACTTGTCTGTGTTTTACATTGTGTTACAGTTGGTGCTGTTATTCAGGGAAGATGCAGTATTGCTTTACAGCACACAACTCAGCAGTGAAGAATGTAAGAATAACAGCTCCAGCATTTGAGCCTCTTCTGTAAAGACCAAGTGAAACACCACTGTAAGACAGGTTTTAGCAGTATCACAGTATCACAGTTAATGTGTGAATGATAAGAAGGATTCATGTGTGTTCTACTGTACGAGTTGCACCACACTGAGTTAGTTCCTTCATGTTTGGATGCAGAGTTCCCACACCTCCTAATGCAGGTGTGAGGTTTTCTCTGCCGTCTGCCTCCTACTGCCTCTCTACTCCTGAAACCTTTCCCTGCTCTCATTCTCCATCAGTCCGTTCTCTCCATTTTCTCCTCTCCTCTCCTCTCCTCTCCTCTCCTCTCCTCTCCTCTCCTCTCCTCAGTAATCTAATCTGCAGCCAGTTTGTGGATGCAGTCTAGTGTGACAGGCCTCCCCCACCTCCTGCTTTTCTCACTTTCATACACACACACTCACACACACACTCACACACACACACACAGACCCACACACACATACACAGCAGGCCCGTTTCCAAAAGAAGCCCGCTTGCTTTGCTGGCAGAGGGGCCCACTCCCCCGTCTTGGTCACACCTTCTTTAATATTGAATTATTCATCAAATCTGATTGGTTCCTGCTGATGGTGGCCATGATGCAAGCGAGCAGTTTGTGTATGTGTGTGAGAGGGAGGGGGGGGGGGGGGGCGGGTTTGAGATGGTTAGCTGTTGGTGATGCGCTGTCGCTTGACAAAGCTGGACGGGCCTGTCCCAAATTTTTTTATGTGACCAGAGTCACTAGAGTCACTTGCACCTGTAGCTTTTTTAGGAAGTGAAAGACATATTTTCAAAAGGAAGGAGGATTCATTTTAATGTTATTATTTGACCATGAACTTCTCATTTCCTTCTCTTGAATTGAAATGTTGCGGTCTGTGATGAAGAAACCTTTATCTCGCATCGCATTCGGTTTCTTCCTCTTTGGTTTTCAAACTTCCAGCAGCCCCACTAGGGAAGCACCGCTGAGCATCTGCTGCAAAAGTCCCTCAGAAAGGTGAAAGGAATCAATAATGGGTGTTTTATATGCATGCCAGAGTGTGTGTGGACGTGTGTGTGTGCGTACTCATATCATTTGCATGCACCAGAATCTATACGATTCAATATTGGGAGTGCACTGTGGTAGCTGGAAAATCTGTTTCCTGTCTAATCACCACAATTTCCTCAGTGTTTGCTGGTTTTATCCTCTTACACAAAAATCAAGTGAAATCTGTTCTATGATATCCAAGTTGCGCACTACTGCTAATTACCATTCTACCGGTATCATTACAATTACCAACAAGGGGGGCATGTGAAAGTAGGGCGATGTCCTTTCCATGAGAAATTCCCCCGCTTCTCTTCAGTGAAGGTGCTTCAACTCAAAACATAATGGTGCATGTCCCTGCAGCGGCATGATCAGGTTTATACACAATATCCCACATTTGTGCAGGTGTGAAATCTCAGTCATGCCACGGGCTACGTTAAAGGCATAAACAGTCGATGATCACGGATTTGCCTGCACTTCAGAAAAAGATGTGGATAAGGAAAGATGAGTGTGTCGCTGTTTGTGCACGGGTGTGTGTTCGGTGTCTCAAACGCCTGTCAAGGCACTTCACGTTGACCCCGTGGTGCCTCTGCATATCTCAAAGGCATTAGAAGGACGAGGGAGTCGGTCCAGCCATGTGTGTTTTGTTCCCCCCCGTGTTTAAGTCTCTAAGCAGAGCCGTGGCCCTACACCAAAAAAAGAAAAAAACATCTCAGGTTTGAGTTCAGGTAATGGCCCTTGTTTCAGGTCACACAGAAAGATAGAATCACTAATTTAATGGACCACTGATTTAAAAAAAACACACACAAGTTACCTCTTCAAGCTCTTCATCCTCATCCCCCTTACTCACATCCCTCTTCCCCCTTCCCTCTGTCCCTCCCCCGGCCTCTGCCTCCTTCTCCCCCGTCACCGGGTGTGTGTGGAAACCCAGCCCACTGTTCAGCAGATGAATAATTTAGCGGTGTGTGTATCATCTGTTTACCGTGCTAATCCATCTGTCAGCAGGCACCTATCGATTCGCGCCTGCCTGGTAATTGTGCATCTGCACCACGCGCACACACAGGACTGTCACACACACACACACACACACACACACACAGCAGTGGACACACACACAGGCATACTTGTGCACCTATATGATGTGCAGGTTAGCTCATATTCAGATCCTGCAGTTGTCAGCTGGCCGCCCGGACACTTCATTTTCACTGAGTGAAACTGATTTTAGGGTCAAGGTCACAAAAAACTAAAATCTGATATTGGAGGCAACAGAGGTTAATGGATTTAATTTGGAGACATATGGAGTATGTGTTTTTATAAACAGGATTGTTGTTCTTCAATACTCTCTGTTATTATTTAATTCATGTTTTCATCTGCAGACAAGAGCAGTTAAAACACTTGATGAGATCAATGTACCTGCAAATGTCCATATAACCACATCTGTTGAACTAAAAAAGCTGAAAAACTATTTAAGGTGTACATAATAAAAACATTTTATTACCAAGACAAAAAGGCAACTACTATATAAGTCAAAACTGTGATCCGTGTACAGCCTAAAATGTAAACTGTAACTTTCGTAAAGAGTCGGTGACATTAAATTAATGTGACAAAGAAGTGGGAAGTATGCATCTCTCCTTTTGTGTTTTCAGTTCAGACTTTCTGCTTTCAGGTCTATTTAGGTTAACCGTCTGACTTAGTAACTGGAATTTGTGTTTTTAATTATCTGTGTTTCTGTTCCTCCGTCTTTGTCTCCAGCCTTTTCCTCTCCGCACCAGATTAAAGCTTTCAGATGGAGAAAACTAATTAGTGAGGTTTTAGCAAAGACTTCCTAAAACACGAGATGCTCCAGTTCAGCTTAGTTTCAAACATTTAAAATCTCACCGCCTACACAAGCTCTTTTTCAAAGCAACTGTATTCTACCTTTCATGATTTGTTTCCTTTTCACTGGCTCTTTCCAGACTGAGGCAGCCTCACGGAGAACGCAGTGTTACATCCATGGGTGACCATTGATGGTTGTATTTATCAAATGGCTGGTTTTAAAAGCTCATTGATTGATGTCATTAGCTTCATGAGTGATTACTAATTGCCGCGCTGGTATGTTAACCACACGGGATGTACGCACACACAGAGACACACACACATAGAAAGATCTCTCGCACATACACAAACACACAGTACATATTTCCGAGAGAACTAGTTCATTTAGATGTAGATGAACTATTTTGACTAGAAATGTATTTTGGGGTTCAGAGATACAGGCCTCAACAATTGATCACCCCAATCATCCTTTTCCTCCTTAGTTCAGTATCTCTGATCTATTCATTCTTTAAATCCATATCACATCCATTCCTCCATTTCACATGGCTCAGTGTACTTTACCATCCATTAAGTGTCCTTTTGGAATCATGAGTATATGATAATTCCATTAATTAAAACCATTATCTTCTTAAGCCTGTATTGGTTTTGTGCTGTTAAACAGCACAGACCAGTTTACACCAGCTTGACAACAAGTGACACCTTACAGACAATAATTATTCAATTTCAGAAATACAAAATCTGAGGTTTTTTGTATGTCATTGCACTGGGCCAAAAGGGACACATCTGGAAAGAAAGAGAATTGGCTGCCGAGGATTGACACGTTGTTACTGGCACCAAGAATCTAAACAAACCAATCAGCGACATATAAAACAACCTATTTATAGGAAAATTTCCACATTTTTTGCGTCCATCTCTGCATGTTGTGTGTCTTGTATGGTTTTGTGTGTGCATTGTCCAACTTGTGGCAATTTGGGGGTCAGGTGGGGGAAGATAGTTGCAGCAGTTTGGCGTGATGACAGGTAAACGTCAAGGGCAGTGGGCCAGTCTGCTGCTTGGGGTTTGTGTGTGTGTGTTTGTGTGTGTGTGTCACGTACGTTTAATGTGCATCCATTTTGAACCTCATGTATTTCTTTCTTTGTTGCTTTGTGTGTCGTTGCCTGTCCTCACCCCTCTGAGTTCTGACACTTGCCAAGGGTGTTGGCAGATCATGTTCTGTTGTCCAAACCAGGCTTCTGACGCCGCTCCATCACACACATACACACACTCCCATGTACAGACACACACACACGGCGGGGGACGCAGCAGGGTTCATTTCGATGTGGAACGTCTAATATCACATCCCTGTGGCAAAATGCTTGGAATTCTGCCCTCCTGGAGAAGCATCACATCTTTCTGTATTTGTATGTGTGTGTCTGTGTGTGTGTGTGTGTGTGTGTGTGTCTCCCTCCATCGGTTTGTATATGTGAGTGTGTGTCTCCATCTACATGTTTGTGTGTGTCTCCATCTGTATGTGTGTGTGTCAGGGGGTGTTAGAAGCAGGCAGGGGCTTAGCAGAGCAAAAGAGAGCAAATCTGTCAGCTCTCCCTGGGCAGACAACCCTTCTGACCCTCATTCAAAGACATATTGATTCTCCTCTACACCCAACAGGGGAGGGTGTGTGTGTGTGTGTGCGTGCATGTGCGAGGGTGTGTGTCTGTGTGCACAAGTGCTTAACACAGCCTGATCTTTCCTCCTTGCTTCCTTCATAAACAGAGAGCCTTGTTCCTGCAGCGTTGTTAAATAAGATGAAATATATTTGATTTTATAATCAAACACATTTTTTTGGAGCAAGAGATCATTTCGAAAAACCAGGAACACAGATTTGAACGAGTTTGCTGTTCTGTAGGGTTTTTCATCTTATCCGTGCTCTGGTGCCTGTTGGTTACACTCTCAGTTTTGGTTATGAAAAAAAACAAAAGAAACAGCAGTGGGCGAAAACTCACAAACCAAGGAGATGGAGACGAGCTTTTCTCTTATCCAAACACTAACACCACACTAAACCTCGCTGTGCACTTGTTAGCACTTCCTTGTTTTCCAAGAAGAAGCCTAATGACCTATGGGACGACGCCAGTCAGGGATCTGCTGACTGTTAGGGACCCAGTGTGTACTTTCATGTAATTGTCAGAGCACTGTCGCGCAAAGTCTGGGTCAGGACCTGAAGGCCAGCGGTGGGAAGATTAAAATCAACCTCCCAAATCACACTGAAGATGGTGCTAACTAATGGCCCCCGGCTGTGAGTTGCCAAAGTCTGTGAAGTGACTTCATGGTCGGTCCATTACAAGACAAGAGTCGCTGACAGAAACAGAGTCGTATGTGGAGCCAACACTTTACTACAGTGTGCTGCAGAGAGGACAAGGTCTAAACAGTCAAACTAAATGTTGCGCCAAAAATTGTGGAAATACTCTGCACAGATGATATAGCAAATGTGATAGAAAGCAGTTTGGTATATACAGAAGATATGAGACGACTTTCATTCTCTTGACTGATGGTACGTTATTCACAGTCCTTGTTGCACTATCTCGTCTACTGAGGGAAATTTTATATGCATCTTTAGTTGGTAATGCATAACTACGTTCACCAGCTAGATGCTAACTTGGTCTCTCCCAGCTTTGGTGCTGGCCAAGAAACACTTGCTGGTGTTAGGGAACCAAGAGGTTAAATAATCAAAAACCAAAACAATGAGCCGAAAGATGCTAGTATGCTCCATCAAGCCGAGAGGAGCTTCGGTGTTTGGTGATAATCGTTACCTCCACCCGTGTCTGTTTGTTGCCTCTGCCAAGGAGGAAACCTTTTCATTGGTTTGGAAGAACACATCAGTCTTCTTCTAACCATGTTTTGTGAATATTAAATAATTCTGATTATCGGGCCGCTTCTTTTTTTGTCCTATAAGAGGATTCTCTCGGCCTTGGTGGAGCTATTCACACAAATATTTTATATACAAATATTGTTTGATGCAGCTTGAAATGATCCAAACATGAACTTACCAACAAAAGTAAAATATATTGATGAGACAAAAAACAACACTGACTTTGCATCAATGTCAGAGAGGCTTGTTGCACATATGCGTGTGGATGTGTGCTCACTGACAGGTCTCATGTCTGGTGACCTGGCATGGCCAGCGCAGTGTGAATCTTCGGTAAGTGCTGGTCACATGGGGGCAACCGGTCATGGCAAATTGTGTGTGTGTGTTAGGACGGTAGTGTGGTGGAGGGAGAGGTAAAGGCTCCTACATGGTGGGGTTGTTGTCTACAGCGTTTAAGGGCTGAAGCATAATGTCGACAGGCCGCATGCTGACCCTGCCCCTACTGACACCCCCCCACACACACACACATACAAACACAGTTAGTGGTATAAGCTGAAAAGTGCCGGCTGCAATAATGAAAGGCAGGTGCACCAAGAGGCCGCGGCAGTGAGAGGAAGAAAAAATGAGAGAGGACAAAAAGAACATGTGAAAGTCAGAGCAGGTGTAGGGGAGTGACGAAGTTCACGTTGTTGTATGTTTCGTGTGGGTGTGTGCGTGTGTGTGCAAGAGACAGGTGCTCTGTGTCTAAAGCGAAGACAGATATAAAATGAAATGACAGGCGGAGTGGGTCTGCACAGCGTGTGTGTGTGTGCGTGTGTGTGTGGAAGTAATTAATGCATTGTAGCATCTGAGGGCACTCTGAGCACCTCTGTCCTGTCATCACCGTGTTCATAATTCCCGTCAATACACACATCACACAGTGAGGTGGCACGCACACACATAAGTGGTCGGAATGCTAATTGTGGCATTTGAACAGAGGGTTGACAAATTAACCAAGGCCTTGATTACACATTCAGACGCCCGTTGATTAAAAGGTGCACCACACCCACAGTGTGGTATTTATATGTGTTTCCTAAACAGAGCATCATGACAACTTCTGTGATGTATAACTTATAAGACACGTATGATGCTCTGCAGTAAAATGTGGTGTTTGGTCTGCGGCCTTGAAACATCATGTTGATAGTTTGAAAAATAGAAAAATAATATCAATATGTTTGTGTTGTTTTTTCTTTTAAATCAATGATTAGGATGATTTCCTCTGTAGATTAACTTACTGGATAGGAGCCAATCAAAATATCTGTATTCCATATTCTTCTCTGTCCTTCTCGTGTTTGCATTTAACTAGATGCCATCACAGCCTGTTTATAGCACACTCAGTGAACTTATTTATTTTAAGATTGACTAAAGAGAGATTTAAAACAAAACAAGGTGCAACATATATTAAGAAGAACAAATTTGATTTTGTTGCTAAACATAAACACAATATTCCCATTTTCTGGATACGCTTCCTCCATCTCCATGTTCCTTTGTTGCTGTCTCCTCTCTCTCACAGACACACACGCACACACACACACACACACACACACACACACACACACACATTGCGGGCCACAGATGGCATGGTGGTGTCAGGGTGAGAGGGGTTTGTTAGGATCAAAGAGCTCCAGTGTGTGGCCCCTCCACCCTTCACTTGCTTTCTTCTTCTTTCTCTCTTTTCTGTTTGTCATTTTATTCCTCCCCTTCCTCTGCTTTCAATCTTGCTTCCTCTACTCCCCCTTCTCTCCCTCTCTCTCGCTTCATCTCTCTTCATTTTTTCCCCTAATCTGTCCATCAGAAGTGTTGATAAATTATTCATGCCTGTCTGTCCCTGACGCCTTGTCACCTCTCCTCCACTCGCCAGCTCCTCTGCTTCCTCTCCTCTGTTGCCTTCATCCCTATCCTCCCCTTCCTCCTGCTTTGCTCTCATCTCTTCTTCCCTCCGCTTAACCACCTCCTCCTCCTCCTCCTCCTCCACCAGCTCCTCCTCTCTGGTCTTGCGGAAAGCTCGGCCACACGCAAGCCAACGTGGTCAGAGTTAATAGAAAGATTTATAATTATTCCAGCTACTCTAAGCGATCTTTGAATGGCCTGGAGTTGTAAAAAATCAGTTGAACACAACAGAGACAGAACAGAATTTGATCCTGTTAATATCCGTCAAGATCTTCAGCAATATTGACTGATCGGAGACGCCTTCGCAACAGCCAATGACCTTTTTAAGGCATCATTTTATCGCTTTCCTTTATTTCTGCAGCAATCTGCATGGATTGCATGCATTAGACGTGTCGCAAAAGAACAGGGATAAATAGATAAAAGAGAACGAAAGGAATTGAAAAGCACCAAAGACCTGCTTCAATATCTCCTTCCGCTCTGCCTTTCTGCCCCAGCCACCCCCACCCCAGCCTCCGCATAGCAGATCCTGTCGGATGGAGTGCACAGCACATTGGGGGGAAAAGAGAGAAAGAAGTCGAAAGATGCAATAGAAGGAGTAATCGTTGCTAATCCAACATACTCTCCCCAAACAATTAAACACTGGTTTATGTCTGCTTATACTTTGGAGCACTTACTCCCAAGTACACACACTCACAGACACACACACACACACACACACATACCCTCAACCGCATTTCTCAGAGATAAAGTTTGCGGCTAAGAGCTATTAATCATAGGAAATCCAGATGAATACAAAGTTAGGGAGTCCAGTGATTAGTGATAAATTGCCTTGTATTTCCCAATGGTGATGTGTGTTTTTGTGTGGAGTGAGGATTACATCCTAGGTATTTGTAAGTGTGTTTGTGTGTGTATGTGTGTCTGTGTGTGTGTGTGTTGGCTGATACAAGGGTGTAAAGTACTTGGGCTGTACGCTGCGGATATTATAATGCAGCTTTGTGTGTGTGTGTGTGTGTGTGTGTGTGTGTGGGCATATGTGTGTGCATGTGTCACATATGGTCGCTCTCTCAAAAGATGGGCCTGTCTCAACCACTCTCATCCCCTGTTACCACAACGATTAATACATTTAAAAAAATGTCCCCTCCACTTTCTCCCGGTGCCGGTCACACACACACACACACACACACACACACACACACACACACACACACACTGCTCACTATTCAGTGGAGGTTACTGCTACATCAGCAGCACACACAGCACTGCCTTTAGAGGCTGATCAATCTGTACTGCTGCTTGCTCTGATGAATTACAGAAGTCAGGACAGAAAGAGAGAGGGCGAAATGGGGTGAGGGAGGGAAAAGGATGGAGGAGGATGAAGAGGAGGAAAGTGAGTGGGAGGACGCAGAGTAGACAAAGACGTGTAAAGGGTAGAAAAGCTAAGGTGGAAGAGTCTGGGGAAATAAATATGCAGGCAGAGGACAACATGAGCAAAAGGTGGGGATGATGATGGAGGGATCGGTATCTTCATGGGCGACGTTGCCTGAGAAGTCTTATAAGGAGAGGGGGAAGAGAAATAGAAGTGGTGGGTCAAATAGAAGAAGGAACAGAGGGGGCCTTTGCAAAATAAAGGAGGTGGAGGAGTTAGTTAAAATTGAGGAAGCAGAGAAGACGGAGCAGAAGCCCATCACATGGATCTCTCATTTAGGTGTAGTCAGGGCAGGTTCAAGGACAGACAGGCAGATGATATACCGAGCTGTTGAGCGTCATCCCGAAAAGCACGGACGCATGGATAATATTGACTTTAGCTGTTAAATCGGGACAGGCAGGAGGAGTCTCTGGTCAGGGAGACAAGTAAGGCTTGAATGGACGTCTTTGTTTAGCTGTGGGGGGAAAATCTCTCACCGAATGGAGACTGTTGTTTTAAAGAGCTGTCATTATGTCAGAGATTGATAATCCATGCGGTGTTTTCAGTCTTCACCGAGAGACGGGGTCAAGTGAGCAATACTTTATCACATTATATTCTGATGCTCAAACCCTTTTCACTCAATTCTCAGTGGATATCTTCTCATGGAACTACATTTAAAACATCGCTTGTAAAGGGCTGACCATATCCACTGCCCTCTGCGCTAAGAGATACACACTCGTACCGGTCCCTAGTGCCCAAGGTTCAACTCACACTGAAGAGGGTGCACGTCGGCCTGGGTACCTGATCTCCCATGCCATTCCATTCCACTCCAGTAGGTGGATATTTTGTACCTGGAGCATGCGCAGATGAAACATGTTGTGCTGCACACAGATATCCGCAAAAAACTTGGTCTCTTGACCTTTTAAAGTGAGGAAATTCAGAAGCAAAATAATTCCAGTCATTCCATTGGAATGTGGTGAAAATGTTTATATAACCCTCTCCTCTCTGTGAACTCCTCCAAACTGACACAAGTCAACAGTGCAAATATGTTGTTTGAATAAAAAGTGTCAACACAATGTCATTTCAGGGCAAGCAGATTTCCTTAGAAAGTAACTAAAGAAAAGCTCAAAGAAATAAAACCAAACCATCTTTACCACATTGAATCATATGAACTATTGCATTCTTTTGCATAGCATTTCATTGTATTCCATTGAATCACATCCTGTCAGACCGCACTGCATTGCAATGGGTATGGATCGTACAGCATTAATAGCTGCTTCATATGTATGTCTAATGTATTGGCTTGTTGGCAATGCATGGAGATGTGTATCGCATCGGCCCTCAGTGACGGAGATGCACCCCCCCCCCCCCCCCACCTCAGACAATGTGTGAAATATATTTTCTCGCTCCCTCCCTCTCCCCTCATTGTTGCCCGCGATAAATCCATAGCTATCTATGACAGCTTTGTTGCTGCTGGGAGGCCCCTCCTGCCTTGTTTGGCTGTGATTCTAGCTGACAGCTTTAGGAGCGTGTCTTTATTTAAGAGGTGCTGTAATTACACAGGCTTTAGCATATGTAGACGGCCAGATATGATTCAAACCACCGCGGCAGCGCGAGGGGAGCGGGAGCTCAACGGGTGAATGAGAAGAGAGATAAAACACAATGGCGGGCAGAGCGAGGGAGAGAGAGCGCGGGTGAGAGAACAGTAGGAGATGGAGGGAATGAGGGGAAGAAAGAGACAGAGAGGGAGAGATATGTTGAGCGGGGCAGACTGATAGAGCAATTGAGAGACGAGGAGAGGGCAGTCGGGAGGGGGGAGAGGAAGAGATATGGTTTGGCAAATAAAAGAGGAGCGTGGTGCTGCTGCAAACTGTTCGCCTTATGATGCCTCATTAGGGCTTAGGGCTGCAGATAGTGCCTGTTAGAGAGATCTATGGCCTCAGCACCGGGAGAGAGACAGAAGGGGGAAAGAGAGAGAAGGAGAGCCGGGCAAAGGGAGAGAGAGAGAGAGGTGTAGAAATGCACCGCTCACACTAAGAGTGAAATAAAGATGATTACAGCTACTTTGTGGAACATTTACTAGATAAAATGTCACGTCAGAATACATTTGTAGGAATAATATGGTTAGTACAAACAGATGATCACACTCAGCGTCAGTCCGACTCAACTCAAGTCTGTTTGCTTGCACCAGAGCATTCGCCCATTTCACAGACTCTTTTCCAGCAGGTGGTCACTCTGCATGTCCCTGTGGACGGTTCTGAGCACTTTAATGACTTTGTGTCCATGTTGGCAGCCCTGATTCCAGTGTGAGGGTACTTTCTGATTACTTGGTGTCCAACACCTACATTGAAGTTTGATGAATTTCTGTGCTACCAGGCCACTACCGGTTCTTTGCTGATGACACTGTTGTTTATTGGTGGTGAATGTTAATTTTGACAAAGTGGTGTTAGTCCTCGGTATTTACTGACTTGATTGACCAAAATTCTCTCACATCCCAAAAAGAAACAGATTTCTGTTTATTTGAAATATCGTGCATAAATTCTAAGAAGTGATTCTCGTGCTGCTGGCCATAATATTGCTGCTCTCTGTAATTATTAAAATTATGATTAAGTTCAGTTTCCACTTGAGCAGCAGTGGATATTGTGTATGTGTGAACATCCGATCCAAAAGAGTTTAGGTGTAGAAAAAGATAATTAAATGACAAAACAGTTTCCAATTTTACGTTATTTGACCAGAAAACTCACAAACATTACAAATATGTGTCACAAAATGCTCAATAAGAAACACTAATGCCTATTTGTTTTGCCCATACACTACATCGCTGAATGATGCTCCCAAAGTGGAGAACAGGAAAGATAATGTTGTTGCACGCCGCTGCACTTTATTGGCAGAATCGCCTCTGCTGTGCCAACGCAAAGGTCGAGGAGGCTGCAGTTTTGTGACACTCTGCTAACGCTGCTCTTAACGTGGACTAATTTGACATAGTAACAGGCAAGCAGAAAGAAAAAGGAGCAATTGGGCTAAATGAGGAACAAAGGACGGCGAGAGAGCGAGCAGTGCAGATAAGGAATCAGACGCTGTCCAGGCGTCACGGGAAAGAAAAGACGAGGACCAGAGACCAGTAAAATAAATGTCTCCCTTTCTTCAGCATGTGTAAGAGAGATAGCTGATAGTATATCACCAGGCTCCACAAGCACCAATTAGGAGCCGGATTTTAACAAGCAGAGAGAAACAGTGAGGCAGAGAGCGAGGGAGACAGGAGGGAGGGGAAGACAGGAAGAAGGCTGAAGGCGGGCCGTTAATCCAGCGTCCATTGTCAGCCGCTACAGGAAGAACCGTGTTGCATGTTTCGCCATGGGAGACGGCCGTAAATCCATGATGCAACCTTTATGCTCACAATACGCACAGATGCAGCCGCACATGATACCGGCTGACACAAGCGTAGCCACCCAGTGACAGATTGCTTTCATCAGAGAGACCACACAAATCAACTGCCTACACACACACACACACACACACACACACACACACACACACACACACACACACACACACACAGTGAAGGAGCATAATCAGGCATTTTGTTGCAGTTATCCAAAGTAGTAAATCAGAACCTCTTGTTTCTATCTTCACAGGCGGGTGCTTATCTGCATGCTACAGGTGTATGCATGTGTGTGTGTTTGTGTGTGTGCATGTGTGTGTGTATATATATATATATGTTCTGAAGGTGTTCTTTATCTTGTAAACACAGAGGGGCCCTTTGTGGCCTGCTGCTGATTAGCCGTCTGAACACATGCACTATAATAAATTAACTATACGTGAACCAATATTAGTGCTAATGAGGCATAAGTAAAGGAAGAGAGAGAGAGAGTGTGTGTGTGTGTGTGTGTGTGTGTGTGTTTGTGTGTGTGTGTGGTTGCACTTATAATTCCAGTGTAATTTCTGCAGGGGTCTAGTACAGTTTTTCTGGGGGATTTATTACTTTGCTTCACAAGAGCTGGATTCTCTACCTGCTACCTCAGAGACCATTATGTTACCCACACCATACACACAAGCTTGCATACTGACAACGCTCACATGAACATATGCATTAGCCACAGTCGTATTCCTCCCCCCCACAGGGACCTTGCCCTTCCCTAATCATAACATGCACCTGAAAACGAAGTTCTTACTGTGGGATTTCACCTGTGGACACGAACACACGACTGACTGTATGTACTCAGCTCCCACTGCCTCCCCTGGCCCTAAACATGCATGTTTCTTATCGTAACCACCATCATTTCCCTAACTGCCGCTTATGTTGCCCCAGAGGATCCCCTCAAGATGCCGATCATAGTCATGTTGCGCTGTTAGGCATGCAGGATGCCCTGCAGGAAGCCACAGAAATTGAGCCCCGGGAGGACAATTACTCTGCTCCAACTTACCACTTACCATCTTGCTGTATTATTTGAAGGTATGAAAGAATATGCTTGCACTCGATGCAGTTTCGAGGGATTTTGCAGTGATCTTTGCCGGGGTTCATTCAGTCCATCTTCAATGAAAAATAAATCTTAAAAGGATCCTCATCTGTTGGATGAGGGGAAAGGATGTGTTACCCGTCCTCCCCAGTTAATGAAATGTCTGGATATAATTCTTCTAATATCTTTGATGAAGTACAATTTCTTTGCAAAGAAATTTGTATTTCAATATAAAACCGCCTTAATTGACTTTCGGCCACTGTAAGCTGTAAATGAACATTGCACATGTTATTACCTTGTGACATTGACAATACAAAGTGTTAGTGAGGCGTTGCTTTTTTCAACATAAGATCCAAACAATTATTCTGACTTGGCTAATTAATAATATGAGCCTAATATCCAGTATCCTTCTAACTCTGTTTTGGTCTCTGCTAGAATGTACTATACTTCTCTAACCCTAACCCTACTTTACCAAAGTGTGAATTAGAAGGATATAAAACTAAAACAAGAAGCTAAAAGACACTAAGATACTCTGTAGAGCGAAGGGAAGCAGAGCCAGGTGAACATCTTCTGCAGGTTCAGCAATAAAATCCCCTTTCATGTTGCACGTAGTAATATCAGCTTTAAATTTGGAATTCCACTTCCACTTCCGTTTCCTTCCGATAGAGAAGTGCACCAATCTGCCATTGGACAAACATCTCAGTGAAGACAGTCTTCTCAGTTGCGTTGCAGATTTCTGGCCCCGGACACTTCACACAGTTGAAAAGTGACTACAATGCACAGTAATGGGGGTTTAACTGGGTGGGAAATGTTTGGCCTCCCTCTCATTGCTCTTCCTAATGGGACCTATTGACTGTTTGTGCAATCAGAGTACATCACTATGTATGTACAGTAGATTAGAGACTTGAACAGCAGCCCTCGCCGCTCCCGCACGCTCTCTTTACCTCTATTTATCTTCCCAGGGTTCTGTTTCCCTCATCATGCCTCCGCCTCCGCTCGTGTAATTTGCAGTTAAATTGAAAGATGCTTCGCCGGCACGCCTGTCAAAGAATTAACCGTGTTGACAAAGCAGTTCACCATATATAATGATCACAACAATACAAAGAAATGATTAAGGTACAATGCAATTGCCTTTGTTTCTCTTTGCATATCTCTCCCTCTCTCTCTCTCTCTCTCTCTCTCTCTATTTCTCTCTCTCTCTCTCTCTCTGTGTAACAGCAGGTAAACAGTCTTGTAGCTTGTAGTGGTTATGTGATTCAGTAGCGTGGCGCGTTTCCGAATGGTAATTTGCAGAAATGAAAACTTAATCAAGCATGCTGCAGAAGTGGCCCTGAATAATTTAGCAGGGAGGGGAGGATGAGTGAGAGAGCAGGAGAGGACTGGAGGAGGAGGGAGGGAGGAGGCGCAGAGAGGAGAGGAAAGTGAGACGGAGCGTCTTCGATCCTGCTGCGCCTGATCAGTTAATCATTTTACTTAATTTTTTTTTCATTTTTCTGATCCCCAAATATTTCTTCCCCCTTTCTTTTAACTATTCTCCTGTTTCTTTTCATTTCCGCTTCCTTCTTTCTACCTGCCTGTCATCTTTAACACCTGCCTTTCTTCCCTTCCTCTATCGTTCTCTTTTTTAATCCAAAATATTTTTCTTGTTTCCTCCTGTGGGTTTTTACTTCCCTCCCTACCACTTTCGTATTTTTTGTCTCATATCATTTTCAACCATACATTTTTCCCCCCTCCCCGTGATCACCCCCCCCCCCCCACACACACACACACACATACTCTATTTTCTTCTTCTTCTCCTTGATTCCTTTCCTACTATACTTCCTCCTCCACAACGTCTTTCTTGACACTCCTCTGTTTCCATCTCTTCCCTCCGTGTCTTTCTTCCACGTATGATCTTACTTTTTGTGATGTACTAGCGCGGGCAGTATATAAGCGGAAACAAATCTTAATTTGGACGAGTTTATCTTTGTCAGATGCTTTCTGAGTGGGTAATTAATTACTTAGCCCTACTTAAACTTTTAATATCTTCCTTCTCCCTCTCTATCTTTAATTAATTTCTCATCCTGAGAAAGAAAAGAGTTTCATTAATACTAAAGCCATTAGTCTTCGAACAGGAAGGGAGCCCATATTGGGTCGTTACCGACGACTCCCTCAACCCCCTAAATGATTAGAGAGGTACAGAGTAAACATTTCTCTTCTTTCTGCCGAGTCTGGCAAACATGTCTGACAAGTGCCAATACATGACGCATGCATAATGAAACATGATCGCCATAGGCAATCTTTCATTTCACTTTTTTTTAAGTAAACAACACCATGATTGGCTCCTTAGCATCAATATTTTTTTACTTGATGTAGGTGGATTTATAAATTACAAATCAATTAACAAGACTATTTTTTGGTGTGCACCTTTAGTCAAAAGGGAAAGTGAAATGGGAGAGATTCTGGCTTTTATTACAACATTTCAAAACTTCAAATCTATTGCCCCCCCCCCCCCTCAGCTCTCTCTCTCTCTCTCTCTCTCTCTCTCTCTCTCTCTCTCTCTCTATCTCTCTCTCTTTTTGTCTGACCAAACTATATACTTTGGTAAATTGGACTTAGAATGAACTACAGACCTATACATTAGTTTGTGAAAGCTTCGCGTTCTTCTTCTCTAATGGAAATTAAGTGGCTGTGTGTGTGCGTGCATGCACGTGTGCGTGCATGTGAGAAAGGGAGATGTGCCATGCTTTTGTGACATGGCCTTGCAGGGCTCAGATTTTATTAAGTACCCCTTAGAGAAAGAGAGAAACAAAACAAGGGAAAAGTCTCACTCTCTCTCTCACACACACAAACACAAGCACACACACACACACACACACGCACACAAACACACGAAGAGCAGTCTCAGAATTTTATTAAGTACCCTTTAGAAAGAGTGAGAGTGAGACGAGAGGGGAAAAGTCACCGGCAGCATGGTAATCAGGCCCGCTAACCGAGACACCAAGAAAAGAGGAGAGAAAGGGAATGACAAAGTGAGGAAGAGGGGGCATTTATTTTTGTACCTTATTGAAAACCATAAAGTGAGGGACATTTAACATGCAAACAACAGTGTCTTGTATGTTTGTGCATTTCTACTTTTACCTCTCTACACACTGGGTGAAAAGGAAATGGGTTAAAAAGGTATTTTAAACCATCAGTTGTCAATGGAACATTTCCCAGTGTAGAAGCATTTCCTCTTACACAGCTATATAAAAACCTTTAATTACATAAATTGATTTGCAAAATAAAACATGCTCAGCTTAACAAGCATTTGAAGAATGTATAAGATTTCATTCTGAAATTAAACCTAAGGCTTTTAATATATGGTTATATCATCACAAACATTTCCTTTTATTTCTGTCTACATGCTAAGGTGTGTGATTGGCTAACCCTAATGCTAAAACACAACTTTGAAGATTAGTTTGGAATACAGAGCGAACACAGTGCCTGCGGCGCACTGAGAAATAACAGAGTAGTGATACAGACACATGCAAGATGGACATGAAGTGGTGTGGAGAGCAGGAGGAGAGAGGAGGAGGACAGGGAGCAACAGGAGGTGGCAGGAGGAGGAGCTGGGTGATACCTTGCATGACTGCGCATTCCCCAGACGAGACCTGCCACACACACACACACACACACACACACACACACACACACACACACACACACACAGAGCAACGGCTGGTGTGCGGGTGGCTGTCTTGTTGGCAAGGGTTTCTGATTTCACGGCCTACTGGGTGGTGGCATTCAGCTTCCATTAGGCACCCCTCTTTCAGCCATTGACTCCCCACCTCCTCCCCCTCCCACACATACACACACACACACAGACGGACACACACACACACACACTGACCCATCCCTTCTGCCCTGTCCACCCGACGCCTCCCAGTTTCTTTCTCTTCAAAGGTTTTTTGTGCTTTCTCCTGACACACATATTAATAAAAATATTTAGCACAGGTTATAGACATTATATTTAACTTTCCAAAAGTCATGATTTTTAGATGATTGGTCAAAGATAATAAATCAGTTACTGCGTATGTCACAAGGCTGTTTGCATCGTCAAACACTCTTTAGTCTTCATACCGGAGTAATCGAAGAAAGTAAAAACAGGACAGAGAATGCCTATTTAATAAATTTGTTTTTGCAAAAATACAATTACGTTTGTCATGTTGAGCAAGGCACTGTCTCTTCAGAGTCAGGGGTCCAATTCCCTGAGTGCGAGTCACTAAATGGCCCCTGGTTAGGAGAGGGAATGCTGATAATGCTGACAAGCTCCTTTTCTTTCAATGAATGGTAAGGACAGACCCCCTGCTTTCCCAGCACACACACACACACACACACACACACACACACACACACACACATACACACACACACACCAACTGACAATTAGAATAAAGAAAAATGGCGCAGTGGAAATTTGCATTTTGAGTGAGTGCGTCCGCTAAAGTAGAGGCAGATGATGCATGCTCAATCTGGACAAATGATAATTGATAGAGAGAGAGGGTTAGGGTTAGGGTGAGAGAGAGAGAGAGAGAGAGAGAGAGAGAGAGAGAGAGAGAGAGGGTGGGGGGTCCTGTCAGCTTGTGTCTGAGTGGCTGTGCTTGGACCGAGGGCTCCATGGGGTCAAGAAACAAGAGGTGTCATAGACACACACACACCCACAGACACTGACGCTGCTCCGCACTTTCTTTCTCAGGCATTCAGGCTTTGTTATGTGAGAGAATTTAGTGCTCAGCAAGGCAGCTCTGGTCAGCGAGGGATTATTTGACTTCATGAAGCTCTCTCTCTCTCTTTCTCTCTGTCTTTTTCTCATCCTCCCGGAAAAACCCTGTCAAATCCAGTGGAAGGGCTGAGGTGACTTTGGGTCACAAAACGTTATTTACAGCTTTGATTCTTTGGAACTCTTCCATCAACTTTGTCTTTTATACAGTTATGTAGTGATGTACACATATTTACTTAAAGACAGCTATGAATTGAAAATATTTCATTTTCTTTTTCCAACTTCTTCAAAAATGTTCTTGTGCCATGTAGCTCCATCGTTGTCGAAATGCCGTTAAAAACACATCAGTAAAAATGCACATCTACTGTATAAACCCACCTTGAATTGTAATCACCCACTTTTCTGTATGAATCCGCAGTTGAAAATAGTCCCTCACAGAGGCACTCTTTACTCTAGCGCCGTGCACTTTTATAAATGTACTAATTTTATTAAATCCTTTTGATAAATGAGTAAAAAATATTTGACATTCACATATGTTGCTAGAATATTAAAATATGATTAAACTGTGTTTGCGTAGTGTTAAAAAATCATCTAGTTCACACAGTAGTTCTTCGGTTAGCTATCTCTTAAAAATATTATCAGATAATGGATTTCTTACAAAGTAAGTGAAACTTCTCTCTGTACTATAGCAAGTATTAAGTGCAGACTCCCAATCCATCCTCACCTCCTTTAGTTTTACAGAAATGTTAAATGAAGCTCCGTGTCCTCTACATGAAGCTCTTTTGATTTAACACCGCCCCTTAGAGAACCTGTTGAAGAATCACTCTGCTGAATTTAGTTTTGGACAATAAAACAATGTCCGAACGCAGTAAAAAAAAAAAAAAAATGCAAGCTGCTCTTCTACAAGCCGTTAACCTCCTGTGATACTTTTTAAGAAATCCCGCCATAAACTCGCCCGGAGTTTTAATGGGCACAAATCAAATACTGTCCCACGCTAATTTAATTAAGGCTCGCCACCAAAATGTCCGGCCTTGGTCCAACTATTTGAGGTGAGCAATACTTTTCCGACCTCCTCCAAGTTGATTAAAATATGTGATATTTCACATTAGTTTAGTTTTTATGAGCAGTGAGGTAATTCATTGTCAGTAAATGGCTTGTCAGAGTGCACCGTGAGTGATGTAATGCTATGAAGTCTATCGTTTGAATTGCCCCTACGCCTATTAGAGAAAATCGACTTCTGGGCCCATTATTTGATTATCTTGCAAGAAGTTTGCAGGAGGCCACTGCCATCATAAGGGATCCCATCTCTCAGTTGTATAAGTGGCCTGTTCCTATGCTTATAATGGAACTGTAAAAAGGTATAAAAACTCCTCTAAAGGAACGACTAATAATAGTATCAAACGAAGAATTAAAAAAATATCTTAATACAATTAAGTCTTCTCTTTTGCCATATGCTTGTACAATATGCAAACACTTCTCCTCCAGCTCATTTATACCTTTTAATTAAAATATGTCAGGTTCCCATTGGCTGTGAACGCACTTGAACACGTTCCTCGGGATACAGAGGTAGGGCCTAATACCTGGGTCTAATTAACACCGTTTAAAAAAAAAAATACTTGTGATGCAAATTAGCGTTAACATCAAATCAGGGGTGCGGGGGGTAGGGCGATGGTTGGTGCTGGTGGGGGTGTTAAACGACAAGACAAGATAATTCTGCTAATGCATATTTATCTCATGCTAATTGGCGTGCACGGCCGAAGAAAAGCGCACACTTAATTAATTGACATGGAGGGGGGGGTGCAAATGAATCGGAGGCACTTGATCTGGAGAGAGGGAGACAACAACAGAGGGGGAGGAAGAGGGAGGATGTGAAGCAAGAGGTAAACACAAAAACAGGGTTACTTCCTTTTTCTATGATACAATTTCAGAGGGATAGAAATGTATAAAGCAACCTAAAAACAATAAATCAAAAAATTTTGCTTCACCAAAGATCTGAGAATATCTATATGATGTGGAAATTTCAATCCTGGCAAACATTTCAATATACATTTTTGAAAATAAAATAAAAAGCATAAATAGTATTTATATATATATTTATAAATATTATAGGTATATATGCAGAGCCTGATAGAACAAGTTGACTTATGCTAAACTAAAGGGGCAGTAAGTAGTTATGTTAATAGGGGATATCGAAATAAGATGATAAAGAAGTAGGGGTTGGTTGGGGAGAGTAATATTGCAAGTACAAAAAGACCACTGTTTATCAACCACAAACCAATAAAGGATGTTATGATACTATAATTTTAAGTCTTAAATATATTCATCAAAGAATTCAGATATTTTTCAATCTCTACATCTTAATTTGAGCGAACCAAATCTGGACATTGTGTCGCACAGCAATGGCTGAAAATGATTTTAGGCTAATTTGGCATTAAAAGCATTGGCCGTGTATTTTCCTAAGAAGTGGGACATGGTGGATTTCCTGAACTGGCCCTAAATGTCCGTCCCGGTTCGTCACTCTGTGTGTCTCTAATGCCAAATTTCAGAGTGGTTTTGTCTCCAAAATAGCTGTGTCCGTCCAACTCACCCCGTGTAATTTGGGCTGTGTAGCTAGCCCTCTGTTATAGGGGCCCTCACACACACACACACACACACACACACACACACACTCACACCCTCTGTATCTCTCATTTATTTGTTTACGGTCTTCCCTTTTTTTTTGCCCCTGAAAGAAACCGATAGGACGCAGAAGCAAGACCTTTCACGCTGCCTCCCCCTTCCTCCCCTCCTCCCCCTCTCAGCTCCGCCCGCTCGGGGAGGCACAAGAATTAAAACAGAAATGTTTTTGAACACACGCACACACACACACACACACACACACACACACACACACACACACACACACACACACACACACACACACACACACCACACTCATACATTTCAAGCCACAGATGGTCTTTTGAATGGAGCGGGGGTTCCCTTGTTGTGTGTGTGCCTGCGTGTGTGTGTGTGTGTGTGTGTTTGTGTGTGTGTGAGGCTGGGAGTTTACCCTCGCTCCCCCCTCTGTGTCTAGGCAGCCGTTTTGCTCCTGCATTTCTTTCTCTCTTTGTGATTCCTAACTTTCTCTTTTTCCAAACGCCCTTTGTGTGGAACCCGCGGCTGCCGACTAACTCCTGCCTTCTGCTCGTTTGCCCCCGTCCCTACCTCGCACATCCTGCTCCAAGTTGGTGTGTGTGTGTTCGTGCATGCGTCCGTGTTTTCAGAGTTTATTAATTATGATGATTTAGACCTAGTTGTAGTAAACTTGACTTAATCTTTCGGATGATGAAAAAAGTTTAAATCCTAAGGGAATTTTATTGTAATAGCATCAGACGTGAAGAAACCATTGAGCTGCTTAATGTACCATAGATACAACATATTTTTAGGGCAAAATCTTCTTTTATATCCTATTTTTTTATCCGAGACAATCTTTAATGCAAACTTTTTATGTGGACATGTTCCATGAAAAACCTCCTCTGCTGCACCTGATCCTCTGTTGTGGACCCAGAAAGTCCACAGACAGCAGCATGCAAGACATAACATCTGGATTATGCTCAGACACTTTGCACCCTGGTTGAAATCACCATCATACATTGGCACAAAGTCTTCGCTGTATTTTGACGTCGAGGCCCCGTGAAGAATGTGGTATCAACACAAAGTCACGCCCGCTCAGATTAGTCCGGGTGACACTCGGATGGCGAGAGGAACAAAACCATTGCTACCGTACTGTATGTGGCAGATTCTAAAACCGACCACCTGTTTCTCACACACACTCGCTCATAGACTCTCATTCACACGGCCTCGTCCACAGCACGTATTATCTTTCTGCTTTATACGAATACTCACGATGCTACCGGGGCGAGCAGCTGCCGTCGTTGGTGGTCCCACTTATGGGTTGAATTTGACTTGTATGTAAAACGAAACACGATCCTATTTGGTGCGACATTCCCCATATAGTGTTGTTTTATAGCATCGTTTTAATTGTCTACTTCATTTTTTTGGTATATGGGTGTAAGGTTCCGCTCGCTCATGTGGCCGCTCCGCACTTTTCAGAAGTGCATATTTAAAGGGTCGCATGTGACAGAGCTAAAGGGGAAGAGGACGGACACCGGATGTTATTGCTTTTCTCCTTCTGACTTCCTCTCCTCTCCTCTCCTCTCCTCTCCTCTCCTCTCCTCTCCCTAGGTGGCTTGGGTAATAAACACACTAGCTGTCTGTCTGTCTTGCCGCCTTGGCAGGTTGAGGCCTACTTAACCAGGCGAGACCGCGGCTCTTTTCTAAGTCTCTTTGAATGCTTCCCCTTTGTCGGCGACGCGCCACCATGTTAATGTCATGTACCGTAGAAATTGCCGCGGCTATGGCTATTAGCTTTGCCGCTAAAGTACAGAGAGCGGCCGGGGAGAGAGGGAGCCGCCACAAAACCCCACCGGCTTCAAATGCAGACCATAATTGCATTGCTGTGAAGAGGGTTAGACACCCCCCCCACACACACACACACACACACTCCCCCCCCCCCCCCCCCCTCCATATCTTTCCCCTGCCACCCCCCCACCTCCCCACCTCTGTCCTTCCCTCTCCCTCTTTTTGTGTGTGCGATTTGTCCCTTAAGCCGGCGTAACGTCTCGGCCGAGGCCACAGAATGTGGAGAGCAAATTGGAGGCAGAGCGTGAACAATGGAACATGCATCGCTGCTGGGGCATTCTTCTTCTTTACTGGGAACTGTGGGAGGGGGAAGAGGGAGAGAAAGTCCTTTTTGCAAGGGACCTCTGGTGCCCATAGACACCCAGACGCAGACAGAGTCTAGTGAAGGGTCGTGATTCTGGATACGCATACAGCTAAACTCGTACTTGTTTCAAGTATGTTGTTGGAATGAAGATCTTAGTATCATTAATGCTATAACGCAAAACATGGGAGGAAAGTGGGAGGAAAATGTGGTGGTAAGACTATAATAATAGAAATAAGGGTTTTGGCTGTTAAAAGTAATAGAAGCAAGCATTTACAGTACATATAGTTTCTCATGTTCAGAGTCAGGACATCATTATTTTTTCTAGCTTTTTTTGTCTGTTGCCCACCCTGCTATGGCCTCTTTTGTCCCCCTTCAGCCCAAGACAAGTTGAAATCAGATGTGTGTTTTCTGTATGGATGTTTGTAAGCAAGTATCATTCCTCTGTAGTCTGACCACATGGGGGGGGGGGGAGATGAGAAGAAACAAGAAGAATGGGGAGAAAGTATAAATACGGAATACAGTACAATGAGGGAAGCGGAAAAGAACAAGTGACAGCAGGAGAGCGGAGAACAAAACCGAGCTGAGGTGTAGGAGAACGAAATAGAAATGATGAAGAGAGCGGGACAGCCGGAGAGGAATTCTTTTTTTTTTTTAACAGTAACAATACATTATCCTCGGGAGTCAGCGTTTCCTATAGCTTGATTTCAGCTCCAAACGGGCAGAAGCAAAAAAACGGCAGGATGGGGGGGCAGATGAGAGAAAAGAAGTCCAACGCGGCACACAGAGGCGAAGAGGAGCAGAACAGCTTGTCTTCCGTGTTGAATGGCGGCGTGTATCGTTCACATTGAGTCAACAGATTAGCGACGGAGGAAGCTTAGCCACTCCTGGCCCAGCCTCGTTTGATGTTTCGGGGAGGCCTAATTTGATTTTTCCCCTCCCATTGTTTCAGCACTGTGTGCCCCTAATCCACTTTAAAGTGGAGACAGCTTTCATCCTTTTTTTTTTACCCCCTCTCTCTTTTTTTGTCTTTCTCTCCCTGATGCCGTTTCCCTCCGTCTTTTGTCGCTCTCCTCTCTTCCACAAGTGCTCCGCAGGCGCACGCACATTCCGTTACATTGATGGAGGAAGTTGGGCCCTTGGGCTGTTTGGGGAAACTTACACCGATCGGCTGCATCATTAAAATTGGTTACCAGTTAGGCTCAATAGTGCATTTCTATAATATACAATAACCAGTTTTAACAGGATTAGTTTTGAGTACCATAAATACACTGGAGGCGCTCTATGGAAATGAGCTGAACGACATTTGTCTTTACATGAACTCCGGAGAATGTCCGCACAATTAGGTCTGGATTTTCCGTTCACATATGAACATGGCAGCAGGAGATTCTCTGCTCAGAAGCGTTCACAACAACACAGAGATCTCTGGAGCGTTCAGGCAGGTGGGTGGTGCAGCCAGGCAGAAGCAGGAGGAAACATCCTTAATTCCACTGTTGATATCACATGTTTTACAGCACATCGTAACTGGCGTCAGCTCTTATCACAAAGAACTCTCATCCTGAGTGATTTGTATTGTTTTACTTTTTTTCATATTTCCGTCTGTCGCTTGTTAGAAACATCTTCCACACTGCGGAGGATCTCTCGCTGAGTTCTCACATGGGTCACTCCCGCAGGAAACCTAAGAGCTTCTCACTCTGACATTTGTGGTCTCACATACAGCCCCTTTGGAGAATGTCTGGAGTTTAGTAAACATCCCTAACCCTGACTCACAGTTTTCTTTTTAGTGGTGTTTATTTTACAACTATATATTGTATCCTACATCTTTAATCTAACATATCAATGGCTAAGAAAAGAAAAGAGCAGAATATATGGAGCCCTCCCGCTCGTCTCTTCTCTCTCAGTCACAGTTGAAGTGCTCCAGCAGTTCTTGATCGTGATAAAAGCCTCCGGGGCTGCAGGTTTTAGTTTGGCCTTCGAGCGCTCCCCTCCACCAAGCCACGCCACATCCCACCCTCTGCTTGCAGGCTGTATTAACCCTGAAGAAAAGCCCCGCAGGAGCAGAAGAATGGTCACAGAAAAGCAAGAGGTGGAAATTGTCACAGCAGAGAGACCCCCACCTCTTCCCCCCCGTCCCCTCCTTTTTTCCCCCTCAGTGAAAACAGTGAAATGACCAGCCCCTTGGCTCGGTGACTGCGCTCAGCTTGCTATAAGGCAGCTTAATGCACCCAACCCCTCCAGCCCATTGTCAGCCCACCTCCCCCTCGACCCCAAACTACCCCTGAAAAAGGGGTAGCCCCCCCCCCCCATCCCACTAATACACACACACACACACACATTACCAACGCACAAACACACACAAAAACTCCATCCTTGAAAAGAGCCACACACATCAACTCCTTTTGTGTTGGCGTTTTCTCCGAACCATTGACTGACTGACTCGCTGCGTTGACACCCTCCTCCACAACGTCCGCACCGTCCCTCCAGCCTCCCTCTTTCTTTACCCGCTCTCCCTCCATCCATCCCTCTCTCTCGCTCCTCTACGTCTTCTCTTAATCGTCCCCAAAGTGTGGGTGTGGGGAAGAGGAGGCAGAGGTGGGATAAAATATACAGGGTGAATAAAGACAGACAGACTGTCAGTGCATATGTTGAGTGGGTGAGTCCAGTCCTCTATGTTTAAAGAACCATCTGGGATAGTTTTCATTCAAAGAGGCAGTTTCAATAGAAAGTTAAGAAGGATCCTTTTGTTGCCTCTTTCCTTCTTTGTCTGTTCCTGCCTCTTTTTCCTTTTCTCTTAATTTCCATTTCACTCAGCATTTTTATTTCTCCCGTTGCACCGTTAATTTGTTAACACTGAAGCGCTGCAGATTCACAAAGCTGCTAATCCATCTTCGTTGTGTGTGTTTTTTTATAGATAAAAGTTCTGTACAATGTTTCAAAGAAGCAGAGCAGACATGTTAGTTCCCCCCCCCCCCCTTATATCAATAAATAAAGAATAATAAGAAAAACCTGTCACTAAAGTAATTAGGGTTAGGCTTAGATATGTAATAGATCTAGTGCAGCAAAACATATACCATGATATCCGCTCCTGTACTGTGTGTGTGTGTGTGTGTGTGTGTGTGTGTGTGTGTGTGTGTGTGTGTGTGTTTGTGTGTGTGTGTGTGTGTGTGTGAGATGGATTAGCTCTGTAAGGGGCTCAGCGGTACACTGATATCTTTGCTCAGTGCTCACAGCATGATACACCAGATACTGGCACGTGCTTCCAGACACACACACAGATACACACACGAGCAGGGATTTGGTGTCCAGTAGTGTGTAGATGACCCAGTGGTGAGCTGTCACTGTGTGTGTGTGTGTGAGAGTGTGACACCTTGTTCTTCTAACAGTCCTCTAATCCTTCTAGAGTGGCCCTGATAGGCCTAATGACACACAATGGGACACCACATGGTGCTGCACCTGTATATGTGTGTATGATAGTTTGTGTGCGCATGTGTGTGTGTGTGTGCGTGTGTGTGTGATTGAACTATTACCACTTGCTGTGACACTTAAACATGATACGGGTTCTGTCCTCTCTCGCTTTTTTCTATTCTTGAAATAAATCTGGTCCCATCGCAGCACAAAAATCTCCAAGATGACAAAAATGTTACAGTGAAAATACATGGGGAGGGGGGGGGGGGGGGAGGGGTAACACTCAATGAAAACGACATGTGCTCCATAATGTCAAACATGAATTTGTTTCCTGGGCCCTTCTACTCCCTGAAAATAGTTCAGTTTAAATCTTGTGGTGACCTCAGTGTAGGTCACCTGCTGAGGACACGTGAGAGAGCGAGGACGTGTTGCCTCCTGGCACTGCCGCGGCAGCAACATGGCGCAGACGCTGCCGGCTCCAGTAACGCCTCCGTTCTCAGTTACAGCTGCAGCGAAGCAGACAAAGAACGGGTGTGTGTTGGTGTGCGAGGGTGACATCACCCCATGGGGGTGTTGTGCCAGTGTTGTGATCCTCTCTGAGGATTCGAAGTTAAATCCCATTGTTGTGCTTTTTTTTGGGATCTTAGCATTGTCATTACTTCTTCCTTTACTTACTTTTCAATTTGTTTTAACTGCTGATAGAAGCTCTGTGTTTTTACCCTCACTGTCTCTCAAGCAACTGTAGACAACAGACTGACAGACGCACCACCAAAGGAACTCTTGAGAACAGAAGCTACTGACACACACTGTCTCTCTTCATAGGAAACAGACTGCCTAGACTCATAAACTAATAGGTACCTGTTAACTGAAACAGGTGGCTTAACAACTTTCTAGCCCCTGGCTGCTGAGGCTAATGGCTTCCTGCACACACACACACACATGCACACACACATGCAAACGGCCACTTTCTAAACACAATCCATGACCCACAGAAAGTTTGTATATTTCTGTCAATGAGGTCCCAATGTGTGGTGTGGGGGGGGTGGGGGGGGGGGTGGTTGTGTGTGTGTGTGCCCTCCATACTTAAGTTGCCATTTCCTTTTCAATCCGACACACACAAAGCTGACATCACTTGTGTATATGTGCTGCGGTCACTGGGGCTAGATGGGGAAAAGGGAATACAAATGAAACAGAAAAGAGAACAAAAATGAAAAGTAGAAAAAAATGCAAGGTCACACTCATTCATCCTCACTGATGTTTTTACATGAAATAAAGACCAGAGAAAGGCAGATTGAGTTGGAAACAAGTTTGTTTTTCTTGTCTTTCTTACTTTCTCTCTTTCTTTTTCTACAAAACGATTGGCAGAAAAAAGGAAAATGTGTGTGCATGTGTTTGTGTTGTGTGTGTGATGGTAGCAAAGTGAGGTTAGATTATAGGGTCTGGTGTCTGAGAGAGAGGTGGAGGGAGGTGCAGGGGGGGGGGGGGGGGGTGGTGTAGGGACAGCCAGTGACATGATGGGACCCCTAATGGTCATAATTGGCGGTGGCTTTGACAGCAACTATATGATAGCTGCAGACTCTACACAACAACCGTGCGTGTGTATGTTTGTGTGTGTTTCCTTAAGGAGAAATTTACACAAAATTGCAGCTCGGTTGATGAAGCGCTTGTTTGCAATTGGTGCCTGTTTCTCTCGTTTTCTTTGTGTGTAACTGTGTGTGTGTGTGTGTTTGTGTGTGTGTGTCAGATGTACATATTGTATAAACACAGTTGACTTGCCTTCTGGCAGGTGTAAAAGGTAGCAGTTAAGCTTGTTCCCATCCTACCTCCTTCCACACTCACTTACTCACACCCCAGTGGTATTATGTGGCCATTTTCAAATAGCAGCAGTTGCCTTTTATTGCAACTTCTTCAAAATGGAAAAGTAAACATTCAGCTGCTCAGTCATCAATCCACCCATGTGTATCCATCCAATCTTAAAATGTAGCAAACGTTGGCTCCCTCCGACAAATTTATCTCACAGTGTGTTACTTCCTGTTGGAGGGTTTGTGGTGTGGATATATGGAATTACTATTGACATTATCCTTCAAATAAGTCTAGTTATCTCTATCCCTCTGTCTGTCCATCTGTCGATTTTCTCAACATCCGCCTACTGCAGCCTCAGCAGGTGTATTTCTGAGGACCTAAGGCCTAAGTGTTGTGAACGAGTGGCTCTCGAATGGGTCAGTAATAACCAAAGGAAAGACAAGGAGCCATGTGATGCAGTAAAGTGAGAACGTTTCCGTCTGCTCAATGTTAAATGGATGGTACTTTCATAGTGTTCACTCACATCAAGGGCAATTTGAGGTTCAGTACCTTGCCCAAGGACACTTCGACATGCAAACTGAAGAAGCCGGGGATCAAACCGCCAACCGTACGAATCCTGGATTATCTCCCTCCTGAGCCACTGAAGCTCAATTTGTTCACAAATCCAGGTACTAAAAAGCAACAAGAACTCAAATGGCTTAAACTGGCAGCTTGACTCCTAAAATAACAACATGCAGGAAGTGATAGTTATGATAGCTGTGTTGCAGCCAAAAATCTGTTTTTGCAAAGTTGTGGGATACTTGACCTTTCGATGAAGATATTAACTACATAATCATCTGCATGCAGCCTCGTAAATTACTCTATGTGTGTGTAATTGCATTTCCATCACATTTTTTTAGAGTTTAAAAAGTTGTATTCCAACCAAAACTGTCAGCTGTGATATTATTAGAAAGAGATTTGCTGATGGAGCTTTGTATTGAGGTCAATGTCCAAAACATAGTGTTTTTAATAGACTGAGTGCTGCTTGAGCTTATTACAGAATTAAATGTTGTGGCCTCTCACTGAATTTCACATGAAGCCAATGAAGTGACTAAAATGTAATTACTTTTCTCTACTTTGTTGATGCATTCATTTCTTTTCTTCAATCATAGTAAAATTATCTTATTAATTAGCAGGAGTCAGTAGAGCTGAAAAAAATTGAATTGTTCAATCTGACCAGGTTTGGAAACGTACTTGTGTTCGAATAAGCGAGGGACACAGACAGAGAAATACAGAGGGACGGAGAGAAAGACTCGCGATCAAAACTGCTCAAGATCTCTGCACCTGAATGAGCAGAAGCTGCTTGTGTGTGTGTGTGTGTGTTTGGTGTGTGAGTGCTTGTGTGTGTATGTGTGGGTGAGCCAAAACGCTCCCTCTGATCTTGGTTCAAAGGCAGCGGGGAAGAGGCTCAAAGCATGCTGGGTCCAGGGGAGAGATTGAGGGAAGAAGTTTAAAGAAGGAATGAGGGATGTTGCAAAGGAAAGAGAAGAGAGAGTATGGAGATGGATGCATCACAGATTCCCTGGGGTTGACAAATCATGACGATCACAGATGGACATGTGGGTTCAAAAGCCCATTTGGGATCAGTTTGAGTTTATCATGTCTCAGATTGCGCCATGGTTTTGCGTAATTGACCTTGGATATTTGAGGCATGTATAGCAATTGTTTTATTTCATCATACCAACTTCTCGATGACCTTTATCTGAGACAGCAGTTAGAGAAGGACAACGGCAACTTAAACCTTGTCATAATTTACTTATCAGGTGAATTATTGGGAAGATGTTGGGGGGGAAATCCAGGTTTAATGTGACATTCTAGTCTTGAATCCATAGCTCTGGATTAGGACGTCTTGACCTCGGGAAATAAATAACGCTAAGAATTTTTTGTTTATAGTACCCAATAGGATATATGGTACTTGATATACGAGTTAAAGTTAAAGCCATAAGTTTAGGAACAGCGCTTTAACCCTACTGTGTATGTGAGAGAGAGAGAGAGAGAGAGAGAGAGAGGGTCTGATGGTCTTAACAGTAAAACTAATAGTGGATGACTGCCTTAGCTGGAGGCTCACTTTTGTGAAGTTTCCAGCTGCTTTCAAAAGACACAGCGCATACAGAAAACACACGTGCACACACGTGCACACACACACACTCACTCACTCACACACACACACACACACACACACAGAGAGAACTGTGTGCACACACTTTTTGGAAAGTCGAACATAAAGTCATAGAGGTTCAATTTTAATAAAAAGCACAAAAAGAAAACTACATTTTCATGTGGCGGGATTGCGTGATATACTACAAATCTTATTTTTCCTCATGTGAGCCATCTCTCGCAGATCTCAGGGGTTCGTGCTATGATGAATGCAGTAGAGGGAGAGAGAGGCATGGAGGCAAGGGAAAACAATTTGGAGAAATTTACGCCTCAGTTTGGCTCAGTTTGTGGAGGGTAATGCGATGTTTTATGGCATGCTGTCTAAGTCCGTTTCCTCTCATTTTAATTCATTTAAGCGTATGGCTTCTTTAGTCGTAGTTTATTTTGAAAAGACATCCACCATCAAGTACTGTGTCACTCATGTCTATTTATCTGTCTCGGTGTTGTTTGCCTGGGTCATAAAGTTGCAGCTGTAAATGCACATTTGGTGGTCCAAGTATGTGTGTGTGTGTGTGTGGGTGTGTGTGTGTGTGGGTCACAACTAAACAATGATGGTCAAGTTTCCTGTTTGTCTGGGTAGGCGGGGGTGCAGGTGGACAGCAGTCTGATTTTCTCACCCATCTACGCACGCATGGATGCACACGCACACACATGCACACACAGAGAAAGGGACTGACACATGGACAGGTTGCATCTGTTTTTGTGGGAGGAAGGTGTCACGGGTCAGCGGGAGAAGCGAGGCCAGCTTTCTTCATTGGTCGACCCCTACTTCCTACTTCCTGGATGACCCGGCACCATCTGGGGAAGTGATAGGCTGTCTAGAAGAAGCGTCTTTAGGGGGGCTGAGAAGGGTTGCCGTGGGTGACCCCTCTGAGGCCTGTCACTCCAATGAGTCGTAGAGCCGCTGTTAATGATCAAACCAGTCTAGGCACGCACAGTTTCACCTCCATGCACTTCAAAGATTTATTTGATGGTTTCTATAGAATAGAAAATTCAAAAATGTATAGAGAAAACTCAGGAGGAAAGAAAGGACAGTCAGAAAGGAAAGGATAGGAAAGGAAATGAGCAAAGGGAAGGAAAGGGTTAGAAGAGAAGAAAGTGCCATAGGACAGAAATAGAAGAGAGGATGACAAAAGAGACAACAAAAGCAGGTAGGAGAGGAAATTAGGAAAGGAAAGGGAAGGAGGAAAGTGAGGTAAAGAAAGGGAAAGGAAATAAGAATAGCAGAGGAAAGAGGGGGCAGGCAACGAGGATTTGCCATAAAGGAAGGAAAGCAAGGGAAGAAAAGGAGAGGACAGAGGAAAAGATATCTGAAGAAGAGGACAGGTGGGGGGGAGTGAGTAAGATAAGGAGAGTAAGTAAAGAGGAGAGTGCATATTTCTTTCAATCTACGTATATTAATTTCCTCCCCTTTAAACCCGTGTATCAAACGTCCTTCTTTCCTTCTCCCTTCCATCTGTCCCACATACCTCCTTCCTTTCCTTCTTTCCTTTGTCCTCATGTCTTTTCAACCCTCTCTCCCTCACTCCCTCCCTCACCGCCTCCCTCCCTCACCCCCTCCCTCCTTTACACTCCTCTACCCCCTTCCTCTCTCCTGTTTATGAAGGTAAATTTATAGGTCTACCAGGAGCTGTTAGTTCGAGGTGGCCTCCGCCTGCTCAAACCACAACAAGGTTTCGCCCTCCACATGGAACAGAAGCAGCATAGTGGGCATACTGGGCTGTTTCCATCACCAGACATTATACATGATAGTGCACTCACACCTCCCATTATCTGCTAATGAGCATCCCTGTTTTCTTCCTGCCGTCCCGCCTGTGAACTGCTTCACTCCATCATATTTCTGATGAGTGGTCGGCTGGGTTTCTCCCTTTTTTCTTACTTTATATTGCTCTATCGAGCATTTGTTTTTTATTGGTCTACAAGGAGCAGTTAGCCAGTGGTGGGCTCCACTTTTTAACCAGCACATGTGTTGCACGGCTTCTCACACACTGCTGTTATGAGTCAGCTCCAGCACTACATAGTTATATCATTTATGTAGTGAGTCCTCCCTGCCGTGCATTTGTCTTGTTTTGTACTGAACAGAAACGATGCCGCCAGTTTCTTTTGCTGTGACTAAAATACACAGGGAGATATGGAATTATTATGGGCTTTTTTTTCTTTTTATGTGGTAGAACCAACATTTATATATCTTCTTGATTTACATGTTTTCTAGTTGAAGTCGGACTTAAGCGCCTCTCTGAGTTTTCCTTTCCCACACTCAAATACATAAACCCTCCACTCAGCTCCCATCATCATGGAGAGTGTTGTGATCCTGTCATAACAAAAGACTGCTCACTCTTTAGCGGACTGATCCGTCTTCCCACATTAGACAGTCAATTAGCCACAGAATGAAGCGGGCTTCCTGGATAATAGGCCTCGATAGTAAAGCTGGTCATTCACAAACACAAAGTCAATGCAGTGCGTTTAAAGCACCTCAAGAGAAGAACTTAATAGATGGAACACCAACGGAGATAACAGATCTCACATGCAATTGAAAACAAGTCAACAGATTTTTCAAAAACTTCCAAAACAGTCACATACTGTTCATCCATATAAGATTAAGTTTCTTTATAACAGTGTATATAGCACTAACTTGCAGTTTAAATATATATATATGTTCATAGGTTTTTTCGATTTTTAACCATGAATCCTATTTGTAATAACAACATGCTCACCAAATACATTATATATGATGTCAGAGCCGTTGCATTGAAACTTGACTTGGTAAGAAACATGATTCTACATCATGATTCTTTATTAAATCATAACAAATACTCATTCCTGAAATAGTTTTTTCAGAAATCTTTGAATGTCTAATCCAATGGGGAGCCAGAAAAACACCAGTGTATAATGCGAGCAATTTTTGTCATAAGCTATTTTTCTTTGTCTCCCAAAGTGAATTTGATGTGTTTGTTACCAATCAGATTGTTTCTAATTTTGTTGTCTTCTCTCTTTTTTTCTCTCTCTCTCTCTCTTGGGACCTGTGCCGCCCCTCTTCATCTCGCTCATTGCATCAAAACAGGTAAGTCAAATTTCTCTGTTTCACACATTCATCCACATTCACAAACAATCTGAAAACACTAGTTGACTTCATAGCAGAAGGAAACTGGGGTGTGAAGTGAGGATGAGGGTTAGGGTCAGGGAGGGGGGGTGGAGGGTTTAGGGGTAGAGTGGGGTTGGGGGGGAGTGGGGAGGGGGAGTGGGTCAGACTTTTATGAAGTCACTATGAGGAATGGATGCGACTTGTGTGGCTGGCTGTTAAAAAGGTCCCGGGCCATTCAGCAGAGCAGGGTTATCAGTCAGTCGCTGGTGAAAGGGAAATCAGCTAGACTCACACTCAACCCTAATGATAATAGCTGTAAGGAGACAC